>NC_045427.1:481716164-481881164 GCF_902635505.1 Sarcophilus harrisii | reverse complement strand
CCTGTATGACATTGAATACTCAGTTTCCTTATCTTTAAAATGAGGGGGTTGGACTAGATGATCTCCAAGTTCCTTCCTAGTTCTATAGCTATGATCTTCATTTAGAACTAGAAGGTCATCCCATTCTCTCTAATTTTATACATGAAGAAAGTAAGAGGCTGAGAGAGTTTAAGTGATTAATACTGAGTCACAGCTAGTAAGTGTTGGAAACAGGATTTAAACCCTGGTTTTCCTGATTCCAAGTCCAGGATACGATCTACTACACCATGCTTCTTCTCTTAATTAGCTTCACAATCTCAGACAGGCTATGTTAAGTTGTTAATGGGTGTCTTTTTTCCCTGCTCTTTGCAAGTAGAGGCCATGTCTTAGGCTTTTCTGGATTTTTATCTCACTAATGGATCCCAACACAGGATTTGGTACAAAGTATGTTTGTTCACTGGGCCAATGGTTTCATAATCTCATTGGTACAAGTATTCCCTAAAGTAATGTAAATTTCAACCCTTTGAGTATTTTTCATTCTGTCATTCCTGTCCATATCATCCCATTAACCCTCTATAAAAGATATACCCCAAGTTTCTTAAAATTCTTAAACTTCACAACCCCTTATAGGATCTCATAACCGAATGTGGGAGTTGCAAAACTATGATTTATTATCAGTAAATGTTTGATTTGCATACCTGTTTTTTATACCTATATATAATGTAAAACTTTCTCAGGTGAAAAGTGGTCACAAGTAGAAACAGTTTAAGAAGCCCTGATCTATATAACACATTCTAAAAACCTTCCACCACGTTTCCTTATACTTTGAGAGTGCCTATGAAGCACTTAAGTTGACTCCGCTATCATTAGTGCATATTGTCTTCCCCAACAGCATGCTAACTTCTTGAGGGCAAGGACTAAGTTTGTCTTTTTTATCCTCAGAAATTCATATAATACCTGGAACCTAACAAATGCTTAATTAGTGCTTACTGACTGGCTGGTGATTAATGATCCTGCTTTCCCAACATATATAACCTCAATGGCATCCCTATCTCGATTTCATAGTTTTGATTAACACAGAGTTAATTTAACTTCCTCTTCACCTTCCTATTACTGTCCCAGCCTTCCAGCCACCTAGGATTCCAATCTTGGAATTATTATCAACTTTCCCTTGTTCCTCATCCCATGTATCCAATGATTTATCAAGTTCTAGCCATTTAATTTTCGTGAAATCTCATGCATCTGACCCCTTCTCTTTGCATACACAGTCACCACCCAGTTAAGGACTTCATCATTGCTTTTGGTACTATTGTAAGTGTCCTGATTGATCTCCCTACATCCAACCTCTCCCCTCTCCGATCCATTCCTCACACAGCTGCCAAAGTCCTAGTTCCAACATACAATGATCATTTCACTTCCCTGCTGAAAATACTCTTGTGACTTTCTAGCTCCTCTAAGATAAAATACAAAGTCCTCAATTTGGCTTTTAAAACCCTTTACAGTCTGGCTTCAATCTACCTTTCCAGGCTTATTACACATTACTCCCCCGCACGTACTCCAAGCTCCAGCCAAACTGGCCCACTCTTAGTCCCTGTCCACATTCCATCTCTCAGCTCCATGACTTTGCATTGTCTGTCTCTCAAGTCTGTTCTGGTCTCCCTCCTCATCCCTGCCCCTTGGAATCCTGGCTCCCTCAAAGACTCAGTTCAAGCATTCCCTCCTGTAAAAGATTTTTCTTGATTGCTAATGTTCTCTCTCCTACTCCTGACATTTCTATTTAGAAAATCATAAGAATCATAGAACTTGAAAGTTAGAAAGGACCTCAACTGACCTCTACTCTAACCAATATCTTCAAGGAATTCTCACTATAAAATATAAAGTAGTCTTCCAACTTCTGTCTGAAGGCCTTCAAGGAGGAGAAAACCACTATCTCTTGAGACAGTTCAATTGACTTTTGCACAGTTTTAATTATTAGAAAAATTTTCCTGATATCAAACCCTTTGCAATGTCTACCTATTTATCGCTTGCAATTCTGCCCTCATAGTTAAACAGAACAAATGTAATGCTTCTTCCATATGACAGTCCTAAATGAGTTAAGGTATATCATGTGTCCTCAAGGCTTCTCTTCTCCATGCTCCTTCAACCATCGATTCAGGACTCCACACCAACTAAGTTGTCCATTTCTGAATGTTCTTCAGCTCATCCATGTCTTTCTTAAACTGTGATGGCCTGAAATGAACATAACTCTCCCAGTGTGGTCTGACTAACTTATTCTGTATATACTTGTCCCCATCTCCTACCCTCCATGAAAGCTTTTAAAGGATAGAAACTTTTTATTTTCATTCATTCAGTAAACATTTATAAAACACCTACTATGTGCCAGGCACATTTGGGCATACAAAAAGAGAGAGTTCCTGCCCTCAAGGGCCCTTACTGTATAGCTGAATTGTATAATAATTAGCAAACAGCATTTATTAAATATCTACTATACGCCAGGCATTGTGCTAAGCATTGGGGAAATAAAGAGAAAAAAAATCCCTGCTCCAAAGGAAGTTTATAGTTTAATGAAGAAGCAGGCAAAGGAGTTGCCCACTTAATAACAGGCACTGTTATAAGGATTTAAATTGGAGTTTAAATTCCTGCCTCTATATTTTTGCTGGAGCTGTTTTCCATGTCTTTCCTCCTCTCTACCTCTCAGAATCCCCTCAGGATTCTGCTTAAGTACCACCCCTTATGGGAAGCCTCTCTACAGTTACTAGCATTTTTTACTTTCTCACATCTACTTGTATTCATTTATCTATTTACATTTTGTATCTAGAATGTAAGTTCCTTGAGGGAAGAGACTTGCTTTCCTTTTTATTAATTATATCCCTAACACTTAGCACAGTGCCTTGAACATGAAGAATGCTTAATAAATACTTTTTGAATTGAAGTCCCTTCTTTGGCTTCTCTGGAAGCTTCCCTTGTTGTTGGGAATGGAAAACCATATTTTTCTCAAAAGTGGTTCCAAACCCCTGTCCAGGGAGGTGCCCCTGTGACCCAGCCTGCAAAGAGTTGACAGCTTCAGTCCCTCCCAGCCAGGACCAATTATGTACAAGAAAAGCTTCTGCCTTTCCTTGGGGGTTTCCACAGACAGACATGAAATCATCCCAGACCCCATCTTCTGGCCTTCCCCAAGTGGAGAACTGGGAATGGGGAGAAAACTGTCTCTGATGGGGGTTGAGGGAAATAAGGAAGGGCATCAAGATTCTAGTGCACTTTGGCTCACTTTGGTCTGCTACCTATGTAAAGGGAGTGATATCTAGTGGAAAGAATGAGAAGTTAGGAGACTTGGGTCTTAATGCCAGCTCTAGTGCTGATTTAGCTGGGTGGTCCTAGATAAATCATATAAACTCTCCAGGTCTTCCCCATCTAAAGGAAACTCATATGGTTAGACTTCAACTCAATATAAGATTTATAAAAGTCCTTTAGAGTTGGTGAGCAAAGGATTCGGTTATTTGGGGAAGAAGATTGTTCGGTCAACAAGCATTTATTAAAACCTTCCCTATGTGACAATTATTATACTAAGTACTGGGGTTTACAGAGAAATACAAAAACATAGCTCCTGCCCTCAACCAGCTCACAATAAAGTAGAGGAGAACACATGCAAATAACTATGGACATATGCAATTACAGTGTTTTTGGTGTTCAATTGTATCTGACTCTTCATAACCCCATTTGGGGTTTTCTTGGCAAAGATACTGGAGTGATTTGTTATTTCTTTCTCCAACTAATTTTACAGGTGAGGAAACTGAGGCAAATAGGGTTAAATGACTTGCCCAGGGTCATACAACTACTAAGAATCTAAGCCAATTTTGAACTTAGGAAGATGAGTCTTCCTAACTCCAGGCCCAGCTCTCTATCCATTTGGTCACCTAGTTACCCCAACATTCATATAGTAGAAGGAAGATAATCTTAGAAAGACACTATGGCAGGGATAGGGAAGACTACTGGGAAAGGCTTTTTTGCAGGCCAGAATTTGAGCTGAGTCTGGAAGGAGACCCAGTTATGTAGGAGGCAGAGGTGAAGAAGCTGGGTTGTCGCATGTGAAGAACAGCAAGAAAGCCAGAGTAACTACACTGAAAAGTGAATGGAGGAGAGCAAAGTATAAGAAGGTTGGAAAGTTAGGAAAAATCCAGGTTGTAAAGGGCTTTAAATGCCAGAGAGTTTGTTATTGATCCTGGAGGTAACAGAAAGCCACTGCTATACATTGAACAGGGCAGTACTGTAGCCAGACTATCCTTTAGGAAAATCACAGGCAGCTGAGTGGAAGATGGTTTGGAACAGGAAGAGATTTGAGACAGGGAAACCACTCAAGCAAATTATTGCCAAATCTAAACAGCAAATGAAGAAGGCTTGTCCTAGGCTGATGACTGTGAGAGGCAAAAGAGAGAGAGGGAGAGAGACAGAGACCAAAACAGAGATTGAGACCAAGACAGAGAGACAGAGACCACAGACAGAGCCAGAGAGAGCCAGAAAGAGAAAGAGACAAAAACACAGACAGATAGAGACAGAGAAGGAGGAGAGAGAGAGAGAGAGAGAGAGAGAGAGACAGACAGACAGACAGACAGACAGACAAAGAGGGAGGGGAAATGGTATAACCCTGCACAAGTCACTTAACCCTATTTGCCTCAGTTTCCTCATCTGTAAAACAAGCTAAGGAAATGGCGAACCACTCCAATATCTTTGCCAAGAAACCCCCAAAAATGGGATCACAGAGTCAGACATAACTGAAAAGACTGAACAGTAACAACCAAAAAGTATCCATAAACACATAGATATATTTATGATATTGTGAAGATAGAAGTGGTAAAAATTTTCCACAGATTGGCCATGTAGGAAAAGTGTGAATGAGGAGCTAAGGTAGGTGTTGATAGGTTATAAGCCTGGGTGACTGGAAAAGTGATGATGCCCTCAACAATACTACTATTGTTCAGAAAACAGGATTTAAAGAGAAAGTCAGAATTCTGTTTTGATTTTGGGATAACTATAGGACATGCTATTTGAGATGTCTAAGAAACGATTGTTGATGTGAGAACTTGGGAGAGAGATTAAGACTGGCTATATAGATTTGGAGAATATTTGCATAGAGATTCATGAATCCATGGAATTAACGAGATCACCAGATAAGACAGCTTAGAAGGAAACAAAAAGCGGACGCAGGAAAGAACCTTGGGAACAACCCTATTGGGAATGTTCAAGGAGAGCCTTGGTGATCACTTTTCAAGGCTACTATTAGAAAGAATTCCTTTACTGAATGAAGTGTTAGACTATATGACTTCTAAGTGAAGCTCTAAGATTTCATGATTCCAATATGGTGAATTTGGAATCAAAGAACCTGGTTTCAAAGCCTGGCACTTTTATTTTTTTTCCCAGTGTTTTCTTGGATAAGTCACAACTGCTGCAGGCCTCAGTTTTCCCATCTTTAGAATGAAATGGTTTGGGACACAAGTATCTGGTCTCAGATACTTAACACTTCCGTAACTGTGTGACTCTGGGCAAATCACTTAACCCCAACTGCCTCAGCAAAATAAATAAATAAATAAATATAAAGAAGAGAACAGAAGTATGTCCACAAGGAAACACAGACAAGCAGGACAGTTTTAAAAGAAACAGAATTTGCTATATACTTTTTTAGGGGGAAACCAAGTGGCGTGAATCAGAAATTTTTGTGTTTTGCTGTACGTGGAAATGCCCTTTTTTAGATATTTATGTTCAGAATTTTCAAAACTTTAAAAATAAGAGGGTTTGCTTTCTCATGTTCCTTTCAGTTCTAAATTTGAGATCATGGCCTCCTCTCACAGGGTGATCAGAAGGCTAGAGAATGAGAGAACTGATGGGAAAATACTTTAAAAAAGTAAAATATACCATTAAAATTATTTTCAATAAAAAAAAAAACCCACAGCTTTCTATTACAACCTAAAGCTAGGGGGCAGAAGGCAGCTAGATGGCCCAATGGATAGAGCTCTGGACCTGGAGTCAGGAAAACCTAATGTAACTTCATATACTTACTAGCTGTGTAACTCTGGACAAGACACTTAAATATGTTTGCCTCATCTGTAAGATGTGAAGGAAATGGCAAAGCATGCCCTTATCTCTGCCAAGAAAACCCCAAATGAGGTCATGAAAAGTTGGTCACCACTGAAATGGTGGTATCCATTTAATAATAATAACATACTATACTGCATGTTATATATAATAACATTCATTACAATAATAATAACTATTTTCAGTAGAAATAGTACCCACTGTTTTATATGTAAGAGAGAGTTTGGGCCTGTGTAATTCTGTGGCCCCACGTGAGTCTGTCTAGATGTGGTTTATGGGGAGGTAAGAACAGGTCTTTCTAGCATCTCTTTCTCCTAGCCTTCTCCAAGGAAGATTTTGGTTCCTGCCAGAAGTAGGAGCAGGAGGTTGAAGTCAGGGGGTGGCCATTCTGCTGTCCTCAGAGAGGAGATAGAATTATATCTCTAAATATAATTATCTATCAGGCTAGAATTATCTCTCTCTGCTCCTTTAAATATCGTTAGTCTAAGGGAAGTAATTTTTAGGTTCAAGTTATATTCCTGAATACTGTTCCTTAAGAGGAAAGAAGAGCCCTACACTACACACACACACACACACACACACACACACACACACACACCCCTTGACTTTCCACCAACTGCCAATTCTACAATAAATAGAGATAGCAAATTTAGTTTGCTAAATTCATTTATCCAGGGGTAAATAGGTGGCACAGTGAATAGAGTACTGGCTCTGGAGACAGAAGGACCTGAGTTCAAATCCAGACTAAGACACTTGATACTTACTGACTATGTGACCCCAGGCAAGTCACTTCACCCCAATTGCCTTACAGAAAAAAATCCATTTATCCAAACAGATTGCAAACATAAATGAGAGAAAATTATATGTGTGAAAATATATACCAGCCAATACAGAGTGAATGAAATCTTCAACTGTGAGCGTGATAACTCAGCTCAACCAAGAAAGAGTGCCAGATTTCACCCAAGGGAAAATTCCTTAAAATCTCTAGTGTGAAGCAAACTGGGAATAGGGACATGACAGAGACTTCTAGTTCCTCTATATGTTGGCTTCTTCCCAGAGTCTTTCTCTTCAGGGACCTGAAAGGAGGTCTTTTCCATCAAAGCTGAAAACCAGAAGAGCAGGAAGGAAGAGATAATATTTTCTCTCTAATTCTCACTGATTCCACCAACTCTTTAAGCTCAACTTGGAACATCAGCTTCCACCAGTAAAAGCCACCCTACGAACCAAGGGTTACACATACATGGGAGAGCCTTCCCAGAAGCCAAACAATAGAGATGGTTACTTTCTGCTTTTGCCTAGAAATGCCCTTAGTCCTGCTGGCTAAGCCCTGTACCCTAGTCAGTGCCCCAGACTCAAGTAAGCTCCTTCTCCATACCATTCCTCCCAATTACTTTGGGAAAACTAGGAATGAACAGACTTTGGAAGCCAGGAGTAGACCATCAAAGCCCAAAGAAAGATGATGGCAAGAGGCTGTCTAAAGCAAGTAGAACGCATTAATAGAAAGAACACTGGTTGTCCTCTAACTTAAATATTCCTATCTAGGGAGTTGGGAGATATAAATTCAAGTCCCAGCCAGCCACTAATGAGCCATGTAACTGTGGGGAAGTAATTTCTTATGTGTATGATTTAAGTTTCCTAGTTAGTTCCTCTCTCCAGTTCAAGGAATTCTAATTCCTCTCTGTAATCCAAGGGAATTAGAACATGAACTAGATTAGTTCTAAGATCCTTTCAACTTTAACACCCTGTGTTCTAAATTTATATGTTTTAGGATAATGTCCAGCACTTAACATTTTAGGATTTTGTGTTCTAAATTGCTTCCAGAGCTAACATTTTACATTTTAGCCAAGGTAACTTCTAGTTCTAACAATCTATGTTCTAAAATTCTAGGTCCTAAATTGTTTCCATTTTAAAAAATTCTATGTTCTAAGGAAATGTCTACTTTTAATATTTTATGTTCTAAAACTCTGTGTTAGGGATTTCTGGCTCCAATAAACTATATTTGTCTCCCCCATTAGATTGTGAGTTTCTTGAAGTCAGGGACTGACCTTTGTCTCTTTTTGTATTCCCAGCACTTAGCCCAACATCAAGGACATAGGAACAACATTTAACAAATGTTTGATTGGTTAATAATCTAAAATTTTATATTCTACGGCCACATCCAGCCCTAACATTGTAGAATTCTAGGATTCTATCACTGTAGCCTATCGTAGCTCTATCAGTCACTTGATAAGATTGCTCTAGGGGAACCAGGCCCTGCATTTGAGATCCTGGAATTGAAGCTGGAGAAGAGGCAGGTTGGAACTGAAAATGTAAAACCCCTCCTAACTCAGCCCGCTGCTGTTGAAGCATTTCTTATTTCAAAGCTGTCGTGTAATCAGAATGATCATACTCCATCTCTAGAATAATGGGCCAGATGGCAATATGCAGAGAGCAGATGAGAAAACTGAAAGGTTCGAAGGGAATTTCCTGTTTATGACATTCATCAGAGCCTGACTCCTGAGCTCCTCAGCACAATCGCAGCCAAGCATAGTCTCAGGGAGGCTAAGTACAGATACACCAAAGCCACATCTATACCAGATCCCCCATGTATCAGCCACATCCCAATGCCTTTGGGATGTTCCTACCACACAGGAAGCTCAATTAGAGACCATGCTGTGTGACTCTGAGGCTAAAGAGACACTCTCCAGAGAGACTCAGGGCATCATGATTTAGAACACCAGCCACCTATGCTAGCCCCATCCCCATCTGAGAAACAGTATAGGAGACTAGAAAAAAAACACTAAACTTCAAATAAAAAATCTGGGTTTGAATTCTGATGCTGAAAATTACTAGCTGATAGGAAAACTAGGTTGAACAGCGGATGGAGCACTGGCCTTGGAATCAGGAGGACCTGAGAACTGGTCTCAGAACATTTGACATTTACTAGCTGTGTGATAATGGGCAAACCACTTAACCCCCCCACCAAAAAAATTACTATATGATGGATGACTCTTGGTAAGTCATTTAAGTTTTCTGAGCCTCAGTTTCCTTAGATGTAAAACAGATTCATCATTTGGTCTACCTACCTTGGATGGTAGTTAGTTATCACTTTGTAAATTGCCAAACTCTCTATAAATGTACTATCATCAGTGCCTCAAATATAATAGGCTCTAAATAAGTGCTTATGGACATGAATTGGTGGAATTCTGTATCACACCTTCTCTCTCACAGCTCCCCATCCTGCATTCTCTGATCCAGAAACATTATAGTAGTCATAGGAGCAAAGATTTAATGTTGGAGGAGAACATTAAAGATCAGATCATCTAATCTCCAAACCTCTCTCCAAGTGACTTATGTATGATCTCACTGATAATAAGTCACAAAAAAGAAACCTGAACCCTCGTCCTCTGCATCCGAATCCAAAGGTATTTTTATTGGGTCTATTCATTTGCCCAAAGAGTTCCCACCATATTAAGTGATCTTTCTCGTCCTTTCTATCTAAATTGGACTTATCGTTCAAATCCCAGCTCAACTCCTACCTTCTGCACAAAGCCTCCCCTAACCATTCTGATCTTACATGGATTTTTCCCTTGTCCAGAGTTCCTGAGAACTTGAGTGTCTACATCAAACAACAGATCGACAGGTATTTGTAATAGTTTCAAGAGTGTGTCTTGCCTCCCCAACGGGATTGGGTATCATGCCTCCTTGTCTCCCTCTTCAGTGCCAAGCACAGGATTGAACAACAGACACATAATGAAAACTTGCTGAGAGACAGAAGCTGAACAGCATAACAGTGGTGAGTCATATCCATGGTGTATCAAAGACCAGCCACTGATGGAGATGCAAGTACATAGGAAGAGACACAAAGTTATCATACAACTGTTTGGTACCATAGGCCCTCGGTGGTGCTACAGACTGATGCTGCCCCTTAGCAATTCCACACACATCTCATCTTTAGGGAAGTAGATTTGCAGAGACCAGAGGATGAGGCCATTCCTCCTGGTAAGAAAATAAAAACCCTAAGAAGGAACCCTATAATTTTTTTTTCTGGAGGTTGAATAAGGGAGTCAAACCAGGCACAGTCAGCAAATCTTTGACCAGGAGCAAAAGCCACAAGGCTCTTCAATGAGCTACCCTAATCAAAGACCCTGATTCTAAAAATTGCTTCCACTCTCTAACCCCCAAAAATCAGGAATGAAGGTTGGGAGGAGAAAATTCCAAGATTACTCAGTGTGAAATCAACCACATGAATGACACCCTCTAAGCCAGAAAAAGCATATCATCCCCTTTGCAGAGGACTGACAATTTGCAAGTGTTGAAGCTGCATGGCAAAGAGCCACAACCATAACTGGCTTCATTTAGTGCACTTAAATATGCCTGGGCAAGGGTCCTGAGCACACCCTGGTGAAAAGTGACACATTTGTCTTTCAAAGACAAGTTTTCTCCCCCAATCTGAATGATGTAGTACAAAGAACACAGGCTCAGAAATTAGGAAATCTGGCTTCTCGTCTTGATATTGCGTGTGAACTTGAGGAAGGGGGATAGACAAGCATTTAAGTGTCTACTTAATCCTGAAAGGTAAATATTATTGTTACTTTTTACAGAAAACTGAGGGTGATAGTAAATGCTTTGACCAGAATCCAAAAGCTAAGAAGTATCTGAGGCTGAAAGTGAATTTAGGCCTTCCTGATTCCATCTAGAGTTCTACTCACTGGACCACCTGGTCACCTCTTGGGCAAGTCATTTTTACTTTCTAGCTCTTTGTAAAATGAGGAAGCTGAGTTAGATGGTCTCTGTCTGAAACAAAAAAGAACTTACATACAGGGCCGCTACATGGTGTAGTACATAGAGTTCCAGCCCTGGAGTCAGAGAGATCCAAATTCAAAGCTGGCCTCAGACATTTAACACTTGGCTAACTCAGAGTGGTTAATTCACTTACCCCCAAGTGCCTTTAAAAAACAAACAAAAAGAACTTACATTCTCACCTTCACGTTCTAAGGTCCATTAGATTTAATGCAACAAGCATTTAATAAGTAATTGTTCACATAAGCTTACATTCTACAATATCAGATCTATATCTAAATGATTTCCAAGGTCTCTGCTAACTCTGTGATTCTTCTTCAAAACTTCCCATGTAGCTGCTCATTGATCTGTTTTCAAAACCCAAATCTGAGCCCAGACAAACAATGCCAACCTGTTGCTTAAAGGAATCAGCCTTTTTAAGCTCTGTCCACCAGATTGTTCTTAGGGCAAATACCTAGGAAGTCTGAGGGGGATGGTGTGAATGCCTGCCCATTCATTGTGATTACTGAATTATATGCAGGGTCATGTAGCTTATGTCCACCTTTACCTTTAGTATTATTCGAGGGACCTGGAATTGCCTCAATTTCCCCTTCTGGGAAGAGACCAAATGTTGACTATCATATTAGAATTAAAGAACCTGGAGAGTTATCTCATCTATCTATCTCCTGTACAACAAAAATAAAAAATGATTATCCAGCTTCCGATTGAATATGTTTAATGACAGAGAGTTCATTATCTTTTTCCCAAGGCTGTCCATTCCATTTTGGGATACCTTTAATTGTTAGCAATTTTGCCTAACTTCAACTCATGCTGAGCTGAGGTTTACCACCCATTGGTCTTAGAGTAGAAAGCAGAAGACAACAAAATTGAATTTTAAAGCTCGAATGAATCTTAGAAATCTAGCTTGTGATGAGAAATCTCATAAAGGCTACCCAAGGAAGTTAAACTATTTGTCAAAAAGATTTTTTTTAAAACATAAGAGATTTGTAGAGGGCCACATTACTTTATCAAAGCTAGGGCTGTTAATTCATCTTCCAGGAAAGACTGAACTCTAAAAAAAGGCAGAGTGTTTTTTACCCATCATCCATCACCAACAGGTTTTCCTCAACATGCCTCCAAGCACTCTGTGCAGTGTAGATGGCTCAACAAATGCTTGCTAACGGCTGGCCCTGAGAACACTTGGCAAGACATGAAATGTGAAAGCCAGCAAGACTAGCTTCTTTTGTATTCCTTTCCCCTCTTTACGTCTCTGCCCCTCATATGCGCCATCATACTGCTCCCTTACTTTCCTTACTGGGGAACTTTGATCACCCTTGCTCTTGTCCTAGAACTGGAGCTCTCCCCAACTGGTGACCATAACATTCTCCTGAGGAAAGCAGGGTACATACTGATACCTAGAGCTCTGCCCTGCCCTACTATCCCCCAAGTGGTACCCAGGCAGAGGAAAAAGCCAGAGGCAGGAAAAGAGGGACATGATCCTTCCTCTGTGTTCTCTCACCACCCTCACCGACAACTCCCCTCCCGCCCCATTTGGATCGCCTTGGGCTTGGCTATGTTTGGAAATTTGGCTGGGATGAACAGGGAGCAAGGATGGGAGCCAGGAGCCCTCACAGCTGTGTGGCCCCACATCCACATTACAAACAAACACTGTCTCTTGGTAACAGCAATTCATCCCAGCATCCCAGGATCCCAGGCACAGAGTCACACAATAGAAGAGCTGGAAGGAATCTTCAAGATCATCTGGTCCAACCCCCCCCCCCAATCTGACATTTGAGGACACTGAGACCTCAAAGAAGAAAGTGCCTACCCAAGTCACACAGCTAGCTTCTGGCAATACTAGAACCCATCCCTGCTGACCCTCCCCCTCCCTCATTCCCAGTCCGGGGTTCTTCCTGTCACACTACAGGGATCATTTAACTAACCCTGTGTCAGAGAAATTTGCAGGCTGACTTCTGAGCTGGAAAATGCCAAATCCTACATAGCACAGCCATCAACCTCACTCTGTGCCTCTCAGAAAGCTCATCTCTTCTGTGAAGTCTTCCCATCTGATCGTTCAGTCCACGGCCACATCACCTTCTGGGAGCCAAGTGTTTTCAGGGCAACTTCCAATGGTCTAAACCTTATTTCAAACATTTAAGACTTCTTGGAGCCATGGTTATACCAATGAGTTACAACACATATGGTATCTTGGTAGATGGCCACTGTGAGTTTTGGTGGCAGCCCCATGAGACTAACCTGGTGACAAACCAGTCATCAAGTCTGTTTTTAAATCTATCTTCAAAGCCTTTCCAGCTTGGGAGGGCCTTTTGGGTCCTGAGCTTAGCTGTCATAACTTTCAGAAAGGCAGGGTCACTTCCATGCCATGAGAAGGAATATATCATCTGCATCCTATTGTCTGAAAGTTGGAATCCCAGATCATCGGGGGTAGATGACACTTAAAGAAGATCTAATCCAGTCTCCCCAGAGGAGGAGACTGAGGTCTAGAGAGGGTCAGTAGTTTACACAGTCCTGTTAGTGGCAGATCTGAGACAAGAAGTAGAGGCAACCAGGTGGCATCCATGCTGGCTGCTAGACTTGGAGTCAAGAAGACCCAAATCCTACCTCAGACATGTGCCAGCAGGATGACCCAAGATGAGGCATTAAATCTCTTAGTCTCAATTTCTTCATTTGTAAAATGAGAGTGATAACTGCACTGTCATAGGACTATTGAAAGATCAAATGTAATAAGTAATGTAAGATGCTTTGCAATCTTAAGCCTTCATATAAATGGTAGCTACTCTGCACAGGACTGCATATTGTTTTCTCATTGTAGTGGGCATTCTCAAAGGAGGGATTGCCATTTAAGTTTCTCCCTTAGCACACACAATAGCAGGACAGAGGAGAGATGCTTTATAAAAACTTTCTGATACTTGAATTTTGAGTCAACAGCTTAGACATTTCTTCTTTCCTTTTCCTCCCCTAATTAGATTGCAATCCTCACTTGAATGGAATAAAATGGATTTCTTGGAAGACTCCAATAGCTAACTTAATAGAGCAAATTAATGAAGTTGTGCATAATGATCTGGGGCAGCTAAGTAATCATGTGGATAGAGTGCCAAACCTGAAGTCAGGAAGATTCATCTGCCCAGGTTCAAATCTGGTCTCAGACACTTACTAGTTGTGTGACTCTGGACAAGAAACTTAACCTTATTTGCCTTAGTTTCCACATCTGTAAAATGAGCTGGAGAAGAAACTGGCAAACCACTCCAGAATTTTTGCCAAGAAAACCCCAAATAGGGTCACAAGGAGTCGGACCTAACTGAAAACGACTGAACAACATAATAAACTTTAGAAAAGGTTTTTTTTTTTTTATTTTTATTTTTATTTTTTTTTTTTTAGAGACGGGGAAGAATATGAAAGAAGGAGAGAAACATAGGGAAGGTAACTTACAGGGAAATATAAACAAGGAACAGCTAAGTAGCTATCTGACTTAACGGAATTTGTTCTACCTTTCCATGTGTCTATTTCCTCCTTTCTGGAGTGCAGATAAGACTATGTGCTCCATCTCCAGGTTTTTAAAAGAAATTCAGAAAGATGGCACCTGCCCACAGTGGGAGGAGACATAGCTACATCTGGTCTTTTAAATGTGCCATAGCAAAAGCATCTTGAAGCCAGCTGGCTGAAATTCTAAAGGATAAAAGAGTGGGCAAGCCATAACAAAAGAAAATGCTGATGTGACTGTATTAAAAGGGGAAGGGGAAGAGTGAAGCCTCAAGATCTTACTGGGACAGCAGATCTGCCAAAACTTTGTGTCAAAGAATCAGAAGAATTGGCCAACAGGGTAAGGCACATCACTGGGAGAGGGGAACAAGGAGGGAGAAATGAGGGATGGAAAAAACAAGGAAAATTTGAGTCTACTGTGTTCATATGAAGCCAATTTACAATCAATTTCATGTTTGGGAAAGTATTGCTTTGTTCAGTGAAAAGGAAAGAAATGCATAAGATTTAAGTACCTTTGAATGAAACAAAATGAAAAACCATGAAAGGGATGAGAGAATAGATGGGAAAGTGCTGTGTGAAGCACAGTATTAATGTGAGAGGTTATTCATCAGATAAGAAATATGTTCTAGGCTGGAAAAGGGGAAAAGAATTGTTTTCTTTATCTGGGCAAAACTCAATGAACCAAGAAAGACAAACTAAATATGCCAGAGGTGGAGGGGGAAGGAGGAAGGAACAGGATGGACCTTGCAAAAGTTGTCTACACCAATTTTACGATTCCCAGCAGATCTATTAATTCATTAGGAGGAGGAATGAACAATTTTGATTGTTGGTTCCATGTTTCAGGTCCACTCAATAACAGGCCATTAAAAGAGTGTTCTGGCCTCACTACTTGTCCAGCTGAAGACATTAGCAAGGAGCTCTGAGTAAAGGGGAGCCTCCTTTGGGGACAAGGGTGGGCACATCTCCTTCCCCACTCCCATCATTTCCCAGTTGTGCGTAAGCTACCCCTTCCCAACCCTGCCAGCTACCTTGGAGTTTCAATGACACCACTAGCTAAGAATGTACTAAAAGCCAGATGTGTTTGGGGGGTGGGGGATAGTGAGCAGAAAAAAAAAGTATGATGTTCCCTCCCACCCCTCCCCCGCATGTAAGCTGGCAGGCAGACCCCCAGCTGTTTTCAGGAGTGTATGTGCTCAGGCTCAAAGCATTGGAAAGGCCCTTGAAAGCAGATGTTCCAGAGAGACAGATGTTCAAATGATCGAGGAAGCGGGAGGGCTGGCAGGACCACTGCAACCCCTTCTGTCTGGTTTCTTTCAAAGGCCTTGCCAGTGACTGATATCATCATGCTGGAGCTATAGCCTTTCCCCAGAGAGGTCATTGACCCTTTCCGGCCCCCTCAATCACTAAGCCAAAGGATCAACAAGTGACTCTTCACAGCCAGAGAAATGCTGTCCCCCCCCAAATCCACCCCCCAGAGCCGAAAAGCCAGGCCAAACTTTGTTGAAAGAATCAAGAACATACAAAGATGAGGCTTCTGGAGGTCTAGGCAGGGAACATTTTTGATTCTGAGAAAAACCACAGACCTGGGTGCCAGTGACGAGGAATGGATGGGTAAAGAGGGCAGTAACCCAGAGCAAGGACGGCAGATTATCGGCATCAATTTGCTTTATTCAATCACCTCCTCCACCCCCACAAGAAGAACCTAAAATCTCATTCATCAATAAAGAAGTTACATCAACACTGGCAGGGATAAGTCAAAACTACAGATAATCCAAAGATATTTTCCATCATGTACTTTACAAAAATCTTATGGAGGATGAGGTACTATTTTGCAACAAAGTTGTTTTACATGGCAATAGTTAACCAGAATTATGGAGTTACTGAAACAGGGTATCTTTGAGGACTTGGGGGGAGAATGCGTTTGCAATCTCTAGGATACAAATTATCTAGTGGCTGGGGCAGCTAGGAGGTGGCAGGGATGAAGTGCCAAGTCTGGAATCAGGAAGCCTCATCTTAGAGTTCAAATCTGGCCTCAGACACTTACTAGTTGGGTGCCTCTGGGCAACTCACTTCATCCTATTTGCCTCAGCTTTCTCATATGTAAAATGAGCCGGGGAAGAAAATGGCAAACCCCTCCACTATCTATGCCAAGAAAACACCAAATGGGGTCACGAGGAGTCAGACATGACTTAGTGACTGAACAACAACAGAACAAGAGCAAGATAGCTTAAGGTGACTGGAATAGAAGGAAGAAATTATCCTGACATCAAATATTTACAAGAAGTAATTTTAAAATAGATAATTCATAAGTAGATGTTACAAAAAAAATCAACCACATTTCTGGAGCTATCTAAGAAAGTGCTTTGCTCTCTTGTTATTCATAAACACCTTCTCTCTCTTGAAATCAGGATTTATCTTTATGATCCTTTCCTTAAATTCTACTTTCTTGGTCAAGGCCCCCAACCTTACCTTCTTTCCCCCCACAAGTAATTTCCAATTCACCAAAGCACTAGTTACTAGCCATGCTGGATGTGCCAGTCCAACATTCCTATGTCCCTGCTGCCTCACCCTGCAAAGTCACAGGATTGGTTGTTACCTGTCTGTAATGGGTGGCAAGAAGTGCGAATCCTTTGTCCAAGTGACCAGTGGGGTTGGGGAACCTTGGGCTTCACAGAGGAGGGTCAGCTCTTTCCCAGCCATGGCAGTGATAGTCACTGGTCTGTCTGAGTCGAGGGACTCATTTGTGATAATCCTGGGTTTAGCTAATGGTGGAAGAAAGTTTCAGAGTGTTTATAACACTGAGGAAGAAATCGTGCAGGTGAGAAGGAATAAACCCAGGGTGGTTCTTGTGGAAACAGGAGCTCTTAAGAGTAAAATTCAATAGTCCCAGAAATTTCTTGTGATGGGGTACATGTAGAGTTTCTAGCAACAAATTATATCTTTCCCAATTCATCCCAAAACCAGCTAAGGATTATTATCCCTACTAATTTCTAATATGGCAACATCAGAGATTTTTTTGTATAAACTCTAAAGAACAATCTATTTACATGGGAATCTAGTCATATCGAGTGTTACTTGAAATTAGAGAACCATAACACGAAGGAGGAAAACTTTAGTGTGATACAGAGATTATTGCTGAAATGGCTAAAGGAGATACCCTTAGTGCATCTGAGATCAAATTAGGGCATTCTGTATTATGGAATATTTTTGTTCAGTAAGAAATGACCAACAGGATGATTTCAGAAAGGCCTGGAGAGACTTACACGAACTGATGCTGAGTGAAATGAGCAGGACCAGGAAATCATCATATACTTCAACAACAATATTATATGATGATCAATTCTGATGGACCTGGCCATCCTCAGCAATGAGATGAACCAAATCAGTTCCAATGGAGCAGTAATGAACTGAAGCAACTACGCCCAGCGACAGAACTCTGGGAGATGACTAAGAACCATTACATTGAATTCCCAATCCCTATATTTTTGCCTGCCAGCATTTTTTAAAATTTCCTTCACAGGCTAATTGTACAATATTTCAGAGTCCGATTCCTTTTGTACAGCAAAATAATGGTTTGGACATGTAAACTTATTTTGTATTTAATTTATACTTTAATATATTTAACATGTATTGGTCATCCTGCCATCTAGGGGAGGGGGTGAGGGGAAGGAGGGGAAAATTTGGAACAAAAGGTTTGGCAATTGTCAATGCTGTAAAATTACTCATGCATATAACTTGTAAATAAAAAGCTATAATAAAAAAAAAAACAAAAAAAAATTTAGGGAATTCTGAATTATTTATACTACTAAGAGAAACAAAAAGAAGTATCCTAGTTTCTATCTTGTCTCCTCCCATAATGTACAAATATCATGTCTCCTCTTTAAAATTTCAGCAACTGAAAATTCATAGTTAGATTTGGTTTTTAGGTCAATTGGGAAAATAGTAATTTTGTTTTTCATAGAGTTAGAGTGTTATACCCACCCATTATGATCAAACCATATCCCAAGTCCCAAGAGTCCCAAGAGCTAGTTCCACAGTCCCTAGTACAGATACTAGGGACTCTGGATATTATGGAGACTTGTTTTTACCAAAGATAAGAATTTAGAATCCTTAAAGGTATCTCACTGGGGTTTGGGATCATGAATCTTAGGATTAAGAGGGAAGTCCAAGTCAGGGAGGAATTTCTTGTCTACACTCCTACTATCACACTAGATCAGTCTCTATGCTATACATTACTCCTCCAAGAGTCAGAAGAGCACCATCACTTACTATTCACAGAGAGCTGGATCTCCTGGCTGGAAATGCCCAATGAGTTGGCAGCAGTGCAAACATAGGTCCCTGAATCTTGGGCAGTTGGCTGAGGGATATACAGGGTGCCTTCCTTGAGTACTTGATAATGAGAATCCCGGGAGGACAAGGCATTTGTTTCCTAAAAGCAAAAGGAATCAATAGTATCAGCATCATGTTGGGAAATGGAGCCCCCAATTCCCCTGGCACTTCTTGTACTTCCCAGAACACCACAGTGAGCGTCCTCCCTCTCTCCCATTTAATCGAATGCAAGTTTCTTGAGGGCAGGGATTCTCTGTCTTTGTCTTTGTCCAAATATCACTTAGCACAATGCCTGGCAGGTAACTGACATCTAAAAAATGCCTGTTGCATTGTGTTGAATTTAAATGTAGGATTTAGAGCTAAGAAGAAGCTCAGCAACCATTTTGTATAACTCTATCCCTTTCTAGAAAAGAAAACTGAGACCAGAGAGATTGTGACAATAATAACTAACTTTTATATAGCATTTACTGTGTGCCAGGCACTATGCTAAGTGCCTTTCAATCATTATCTTATTTGATCCTCATAACAATCTTGGGAGGTTGGTAGTATTATTATCCCATTTTACAGTTGAAGAAACTGAGGTAAACAGATTAAGTGACTTGTCCAATGAGATTCTGCTATTAAGTGCCTGAGACTGGATTTAAATTCAGATCTTCTTGCCTCCAGGCTTAGTGTTCTATCTATTGCATGACTTAGTTATCTAGTTGACTTGTCACTCATTTGGTCACTGTAAATATATCAAGAGGTATTATTACAGTTCCCTGGTTTAGGACTTCTGATCTTTTCTCACTATGTAATGTAAACAGATTCCCACCTACCTTCCTCCAGGTTATGGTAGGAGTGGGAACTCCCCTTGAGACACAGGGAAGAGAGACAGGAATACCCTCACTGGTGACATAGTGGGAGGCAGCAGGCTGGATGCTGGGCAACACTTTAAAAAGAGAGGACAATTATAGTTGTGGGACACTTCAGTTCCAGCATCATTCCCAGATAGTAATATCTCTGACCTTGCTTATCAAAACTTCTTCAAATGTGATCAGAACTGCCCCTACCAGTGACAACAGAAAGCTGGAATTTTTTAAATTAAACTTCTACCTTGCTTCACAACCAAAATGGCTAGACAACAATTGGAATCACAGAGCTAGTACTGGTCTGAGTTGTTCACTGGTTTTCTACTCTTTGTGACTCTATTTGGGGTTTTCTTGGCAAAGATACTTGGAGTGGTTTTCCATTTCCTTTTCTAGCCCATTTTATAGAGGAGGATATTGAAGCAGAGTTAAGTGACTTAGGGTCACACAGCTAGGAAGTATCTGAGGCTGGAATCAGGTCTTCCTGATTCCAGACCTGGAATTCTATCCACTGTCCTTGATGGTATGAGACAGGATTCTAATTGAGATTTCCCTGGTCCCGAGTTCAGCCCCCTGCATCCACTCACTGTTTAGCTGTCTCACAAGATCAAGCAAACCACGTTTCAAAGTCTACGAATGGAGAGCTGGTCAGCCTATGTCCTGAGAATAATACTCAGACACTGAGGATAGCATCATGAAGCCATATGTTACTTTTGTGGCCCCTTGGCATCAGAAAAAGATGGCAGTGGCTGCTTATCCATCTTGCCAGTTGACAGAAGTAGCACTAGTAGTGAGGGGGCATTGTCAGGAACAGCGGGGATTCTCCTCAACCCAACCCCTCCTTTTGGGGCTGCACTGACTGCACAAAACCACCAGACTACTAAAAGAGGCTCTCATTGTGCATCCTGGGCAGCTCTGGTCCTGGCCCACCCTCTAGCCTCCACCCCAGAACTCACCTTGGACAGCCAGTTCAATGTCCTGGCGCTGAGAACCTGCTGCATTGGTGACCATGCAGCTATACCTCCCCGCATCCTCTGGCAAGGCTCGGTCGATGTGGAAGCTGCCGTCACTTCGGACGGAGTAATGACCGTTCAGCAGTGGCTGATGGGGATAAGCACCAGCATACAGAGCTGCTCTGCCACTTACTTCAGTTAGCCTAGTCTAGTCTGTTGGGTCACTCACTGACAGTGTGAAGCCTTTACACAGGCTATTCTCCCATATCTACTATGCACTCCTTCCTTATTTCCGCCTCTTAGGATCCAGTTTCCTTCAAAACATAGCTGGAGTGCCACTTCCTCCATGAGACCTATCCCACTTCCCTACTACCAATCCTGGTGCTAGTGTCTCCCTTGCAAAATTACTTTACATTTCTATTTTATAAATAAATATAGATTTATATGTTATATGTGTTATAGGTATATGTTGTTTTCTGTGATAGAATATAAGTTCTCTGAGGGCAATGACTGCTTCATTTCTGTCTTCATGTCCCTAGAGTCTAGAATATTGTAGACCCTTAATAAATGCTTGTTGATTGATTATAATCCCTTCTAGCTCTAAATTCAATAACTCCAAGAAGAAGAGAGGAAAGAGTTAAATTAGTAGATATTTAAAAAGCACCTGATATGTATCTCCCAGAGATATAAAATAAGCAGAGGCCGTAGTCTCTGCCCACAGGAGTTTTCCACCTAATTGGAAGAGATGATGTATATTCCCCTAAGAACAGGAGGATGGTAGACAGCAGTAGAGGGGATAGTTCAAAGAAAGTTGCACTTGATAACAGAAAAGATCAGTAACAGACCAATCCTGACTACTCCTCCCTATTCTGGAACCCCTTTAGCCAGAGGCTTTCCTCCTCCCACAAGCTAGAGCACTGCCCAAGTACTCACAGCTTGGCCATTCTTCAGCCAGTGCCGCTGAGGAAAAGGCTTCCCAGCCAGGATGACACAAGGCAGGGAGGCAGGCTGCCCCTCCAGGACTCGTACCAAGGAAGCACTGCTGGCAATCTGAGGTGGCTCTGTGGGACAAGGGAAGGCACCCATTACATTAGTTTCATTCAACCTATCAGCAGAACTGTCACTGACTTTCCCTGTAGATGCCATCAAGGGTTCCAGATTTACACCCTGAATCTCTACTCCTCCAAACCACCCATCCTTCACTTCTAGAAATTCCAGATACATCAGCATGGAGGTGCCCAAATTGTCAAACTGGACTTAGGGATTGTTCCCAGGTAACAAGGACATGGAATGTGTCCTTAAATATTTTCATCCACATCCATGTATATTCTTCCAGAATCCTTATTAATCAGCAGGTTGCACATCTGTCCCCAGGACAAAGGAGAAGAAAACTGCCCCACTCATGTGCCCAGAGGATGACTGAGTTTATCCATGGAAGTGCTTTAGCTCAGGAAAACATAGTCCCCACTCCCCTCAAAATAATTCTCTTAAAGCAAACCATGTCCAATGACTGTGAGCTGGACCTCTGCCTGGACCTTGCCAAAAGCATTATGAGCTTCACAGATGTACAGTCCCTGGTCTTCTGGAGTCACATCTGAAAGGGAAGAAAGCCATTTTAAATAATAACACATAAAATTCCTAATCTTACCAGATAAATGATCCTTAGTTATGGGGGAATAGATCATTATATAGAAAAGGAGAAAAAGGGAAGGGAAAAGGAAGGGAGAGAGGAAAGGGAAGAGATAGAGTGGGGGGAGGCAGAAAAGAAGGAAGTGAAAGAGGGAAAAAAGGAAGAAAGAAAAGGGAAAAGAAAAGGAAAGAAGAGAAAGAAGAAGCAAAAAGGAAAAAAGAGAGGGAAAAGACAAAGGAGAGAGAGAGGAAGATAGGAAGGGAGAGAGGGAAGGAGAAAGGAAAGAACAAAGAAAAAGAAGAAAATGAGGGGGAGAGAGAAGGAAGAAAAAAGAAAAGAAGGAAGGAAGGAAATAATAATTGATTAAAATCTACTATATGCCAGGACTGTACTAAACACTTTACTAAAATCTCATTTGATTCTCACAACAATCCTGGGAAGTAGGTGCTAATATTCTTCTCATCTGAAGCAGGCAGGTTAAGTGACTTGCCCAGAGTCACACAATAAGCATCTGAGGGCTTATTGCACCATTTAACTTCCCAGGAGTTTTTCTGAAAAAGATCTGGAGGTTGTACTGACCTACAAGCTTAGCAGGAGTCAGCAAGATGAGGTAGAAACCCCCATAGTTAAGGTGACAAATCCCATTGTGCCTAGCAGGCCTTGGATGGTCAAGAATGGCCAAATGAACAATTGGACTATTCCCTAGGAAGGAGGTGCTCACCATTCTCTTCTGTTTTTTTTTTCCCACATCACATCTGGAGCATAGTATCCCAGAGCTTAGGAAAGGACATTGATAAGCTGGTGGGTGCCCAGAGGAAGGGAATCAGGATAATGAAGAGCCTTGAGGCTATGACACAGGAGGATCAGTTTAAAGACATGGAAATGTATAGTCTGGGAAAGAGAAGACTCAAGGAAGCATCTTGAAGTGTTTATTGGGTTCTCATGGTAAATAAGAATAAGACTCGTTCTGTTTGGTTCCAAAAGGTAGAAACAGGAGCAATAAGTGTACATCCCAAAGAGGCAAATTTAGGTTTGATATCAGGAAAAGCTTCCTAACAATGAGAGCTATCCAAAAATAAAATGGGTCTTGAGAGATGGGATAGGTTCCCCCTCATAGGAGGCCTTGAGCAGAGGCTAAGGGTCTCCTTATTGGTCTATCTCACGGAGAGATTCCCATCATGTATGGCTTAGGCTGGATGATCACTGAGGTCCCTTCCAACCCTCCAACTCTGTGATGGGAGAGACTGACCAAGGATAAGAGGGCTATACAGAAAAGCCTTCTGGGTTACTCTCTATGGGTGCTAACATATACCCTCACCCTGTGTTAGAAGAAACACTTCCACAGAGCCCCATCACAGACACATGCCTGAGCTGGGTAAAATGGGAGCCTGAAATGAAGCAAGATGGCAGAACAAAACAAAACAAAACCAAAACCCGCAAAAGTTAGAAATAACATAAAAGGAATGTTCATTTTTCATAGCAAGAGGTAATAAAATGGTGTTTAGAGTTGGTGTTTTTTCTTTTTTCTTTTTTTTATTGTAGCTTTTTATTTACAAGATATATGCATGGGTAATTTTTCAGCATTGACATTTGCAAAACCTTTTGTTCTAATTTTTCTCCTCCTTCCCCCCACACTCTCCCCTAGATGGCAGGTAGACCAATACATATTAAATATGTTAAAGTATTTGTTAAATACAATATATGTATCCATGTCCATACAGTTATTTTGCCGTACAAAAAGAATCGGACTTTGAAATAGTGTACAATTAACCTATGAAGGAAATAAAAAATGCAGGCGGACAAAAATAGAGGGATTGGGAATTCTATGTAGTGGTTCATACTCATTTCCTTGAGTTCTTTCACTGGGTGTAGCTGGTTCAATTCATTACTGCTCCATTGGAACTGATTTGGTTCATCTCATTGCTGAAGATGGCCAGGTCCATCAGAATTGATCATCATATAGTATTGTTGTTGAAGTATATAATGATCTCCTGGTCCTGCTCATTTCTAAAGTAGGTGTTTTTCAAGTAAGACCCTTTTTTACAAAAGACTTATAGTATTTAACATTCATATTCATTCAGTTCTTAAGTCTTATGTATGTCTTTTAAGGAGAAACTAGATGGTATCAGATACTACTAAGTATCAGGTCTGAATTCAAGAAGACCTGGGTTCAAATCTGGTCTCAGGCATTAATTAGCTGGGTGACCCTGGGCAAGTCACTTAACCCTATTTGCCTCAGTTTCTCAACTTGTAAAATGAGCTGAAGAAGGAAATGGCAAAACATTCCGGTATCTTTGCCAAGAAAATGTCTCTTCTCCAGTTCAAACAGAACGGAAATGATTGAATAATAATAAATCTATGAAATCCTACAGAATGCTGAGCATCCTACTAAATGCTGATGGAGGAGATGGGATAGAAGTCATACAAAGTAGTTAAGAATGAAGCCCTGCCCTCAAAGAGTTCCCAATCTAAAGAGAAATAAGAAACAATACAATCTGTATCCCTCTAGTTCAAATACACACTATTATTCTTTTTCCCACCTCAGAGTATACTGCTATAGATTCAGCCAACATGTTTCTGATAGCTATCTATGCAAATAAAGATGATAATAGAACCTACTTCCCAGGGTTGTTGTATGGCTCAAATGAAATAATAAATAATAAGTACTTAGCACAGTACTGGGCACCTAGCGAGTCTATATAATATTAATCGTTATTATTATTTGTGTGTGTGTATGTTTCTGTTTATACAGTTTTTCCCCTACCACGCTCCCTATATTCTTCTGGACTCTTGATGGTATATCATGAAGTCCAGCTAAGAGTGGGAGATTGGGATCTGGGAACTAGATTTCCTGTTATCTTGAGACACAAATAGGAATCTTGAGCTTGTCCTAAAACAGTGGTCCATGAATTTGTTTTTGTAACATTGGGATAACTGTCTTTTCATATAATTAGTTTCATTCGTTATCCCATGTGTTTTATTTTATACATTTATAAACATTAGCCTTAGGAGGGGCCCATGAGCTTCACCAGACTTCCCAAAGGGCCCATGACACCAAAAAGGTTAGGAAACCTGTTCTAAATTCTCTTACTGTCCAGGAACAGCACCCCTGCCTCCTGTTGTCTGGCCCGGCCACCCTCCGTGGCGTGGGCTGGCACTGGTTTTCCATCTGCCCGGGCCCAGGTGACTCTCATGCTAGGGCTCCCCTCTGTGCGGCATGCCAGGATAGTATTCTTCCCCATCTCCACCGCCATGTTCCGGGGGGACTCTACCAGTCGAGGAGCATCTGAAAGGAGGAAATTAGAATCATTCAGCTCATAAGAGAAATGGAACCACCCTCAATCCAGGCCTTTCTGTCCTGGGCCTCAGAATTGGCCTTTTAAACTTTCACAGCCTCACCCTAAAGAAAAATAAAAATTACAAAGAGAATAACTTCTCCCACCCACAATTTAATTAAATGGCTTAAGGAGCCCAAACCTGAACTTGGCCCCAGTCCATTCCATTGTGATCATAATAAGTACATATAAGGATGAGCCTGTAGCTGAAAACAAAGCACTCCTAGGAGCTGTCCCATGAGTAGTCTTCCAGACTGTCTGTGGTGGGCCTTGGTTTACTCTATCTGTGTAGTGGGGGCAATGCTGCCTCCCTTGCTTATCTGGGTCCTCAAAGGGAATACATTTCTGCATCTCAAAGTGTTAGAAACCCTTGGATTCAAAGGCATTTCAGCAGTTCCAAATACAATCATTACATAATTGTTGGCTGGATGTCCCACATCAGTAAGGGATCACAGAAGGGCTTGGGGCCTAACCCCACAGCCTCAACTTTCTTGGTTTCAGAAATGGCAACAGCCGCACCCACCTCATCATCTCCTCTGAAGGAAGCTTCCCTCATCCTGACCCCATTGGTCCAGAGAGGCTTCCTCTCTCTCTTCAGCGCACTTCCCTCTAGCTCTCAAGTTTGACCCCACCCAACACCTAATCTTGACCCAGAACTTCCCTCTCACTGGACAGCCTTGCCAGAACAAGCCAGAGGAAGGAGGAGGTGGATGGCTTAGAAAGGGGTAGGGACTGGCAGGTCTGATGACCTGCTCTTCAGCTGAGCCAAATCTCATCTAAATCAGTGCCCTCCCAACCACGCTGTCTCAGGGTGTGAAATCATAGAACATGCTAGAGTGTTAGAACTGGAGAATAACTTAGACTATTTACTTTAAACCCCTTATTTTTAAACAGACAAACTGAGAGCCTTAGGGACCCCAATTCAGTCCCACGTTGAGCAAATCTACTGTTCCCATCTACAGGCCAGGCTGCAATGAGCATTCAAAGGCTGTCCTACCCTCCAAAAGTGGGTATGACTTTGAAGATATTAGAACCCCACAAACTGTTATCCCAAAGCCTCCAGAAGCCCCCATTGGGGGATGTATTCTAGCCTGACACTGCCTCTAGGAATCATGTAGAAGATATAAAGCCTCTTTGAAACCCCAAAGTCTCAGATTTTACCCCATGAATGGGAACTTCTCATCACTCTCCCTTTTTGCTGGAAAACTCCCAACAGCCTCTCAAATCAAGAAATTAAAATTCTTTCTGGCTGAAGGGATTAGGGATCTCCTAAATGTATATAAATGACACTCAGAAAATCATTTCAATTGGGCATGTCCCATTCCTCTCTCTTTTGTTCTGACACCCCACATACACTTTCCATTTCTCCTTGATACAGAATGTAAGTTCCTTGCTTGTTTGTATTTCTGGGTTCTTTGATTGTTTCAATTGTGTATGACTCTTTGTGAACCATTTTCTTGGCAAAGACATTTAATCTACTATTATGGAATGTGATATTAGCCCCCATTTCCTCATATACACAATGAGGAAAATGGATTAGACGGCCTTCAAAGACCCTTTCACCTCTGGTTTAGGATTCTATGACCCCATTTTCTTTTTCTTTTTCTTTTTTTTATTAAAGCTTTTTATTTTTCAAAACATATGTGTGGACAATTCTTCAACATTAGCTCTTGCAAAACCCTGTGTTTCAATTCCTCCCCCCCTTCCCCCGTGCCCTTCCCTAGATGGCAAGTAGTCCAATATATGTTAAACATGGTAGAAATATATGTTAAATCCAATATATGTATACATATTTATACAATTATTGTGCTGCACAAGGGAAAAAGTGAAGCAAAATAAAATGCAAGCAAACAACAACAAAAAGAGTGGAAATGCTAGGTTGTGAACCACACTCAGTTCCCAAAGTCCTCTCTCTGGGTATAGATGGCTCTTTTCATCACTGAACAATTGGAACTGATTTGAATCTTTTCATTGTTGAAGAGAGCCACGTCCATCAGAATTGATCATCGTACAATCTTCTTGTTGCCATATATAATGATCTGGCTCTGCTCATTTCACTTAGCAACAATTCATGTAAGTATGGCTCCATTTTCTTGGCAAAGATATTTAATGTGATATTATAGAAAGATAACTTAGCCTCCCATTTCCTCATCTACACAATGAGGGAACTGCATTAGATGGTCTTCAAAGACCTTTTTGACTCTGGGTCTAGGATTCTATGACATTAAGTGATTCCATGTTCCTCCTCTCCCTTTGGACTCAAGATAAGGAAGAAATAGAAATTAGAGGGGCCTCAGCCCAGAGTCCCAGAAAGCTTACCCTATTTCCATGCCCCAGTTCTCTGAAATCTCTCCCCTTGCTACAATTTCTCTATCTAGAGACCCTAAGGCAGCTTGGAAAGTTTTCTCCAAATGCTTCATCTTGGGTTTCCTGTAGCAGGAAGTAAACTGAGCATTAACTAGGGGGCAGGATGATTTATAAATCATCTCAGACATACAAATAAGAAAGAGGGGTAACTGACCCTCACCCTCCACCTTTTAAGCCTCATTTCCCACTGTCTTCTCTCCAATACCATTTGCTCCAATACTAATACCAAATTGATCTCCTGATGCACAGACATGCATATGTGCCATTTCTACTTCTCTACTGCCAACCTTTGCCCTTCAAGGGGGAATACAGCCCAGAGGATAGTGGAAGTCAAGAAGACAAGGGTTCAAATCCTAACTTGGGCACTTTCTGGCTATGTGAGCCTGAACAAGTCATCGTTTCCTTATTTGCTAAAGGGAAAAAAATATACTTACCCCTTAGAGGTAAGTCAGAAGGTTCAAAAGATTTAAAAAACTGGGTGTAAAGCACTTTGCTATCCTAAAGCAGCAGCTCAGTGATACATTGGTTAGTGGACTGAGTCTGGAGTCAGCAGGTTCTGAGTTCCAATCTGACCTCAGACATTTACTATCTGTGTGACCCTGAGCAAGTGGCTTAACTGCTCTCTGCCTTAGTTTCCCTATCTGTAAAATTGGGGGTAATAACAACACCCACATCTCAGCATTGTGAGGATTAAATTATACTTATAAAGTGTTTTGCAAACTTTAAAAGTATATGTAAGTGACAGTGATTATCTGAAGTGTTGGGGCAGCTAGATGGTGCAGTGGATAGAACACTAGCCCTGAAGTCAGGAGGACCTGAGTTCAAATTTGATCTCAGACACTTCACACTTCCTAGCTGTGTGACCCTGGGTAAGTCATTTAACCCCAATTGCCTCAGCAAAAATGAATAAAGAATTACATAAAGCTTAAAATAGCACAAAATTTTTGAGATACCTTGCACATGCCAGTTATTCTGTCCCTGGCACCCAGGATATCATATTTCTCTCTTTTTTATTCTAAGAGATACCCCACATACACTTTCCAGTTCCCCTTGATGTGGTGTTTTCTACTACAGGAATATAAGTTACTTGAGAGTAGGAACTACCTTGCTTGTTTGTGCTTCTTTGGTTTTAGTTGTGTATGACTCTTTGTGATCCCATTTCCTTGGCAAAGAGCAGTTTGCCCTTTTCTCCTTCAGCTCATTTTATAGATGAGGAAACCGAGGCAAACAGGGTTAAATAACTTGTCCGGGATCACACAGCTAGTAAGTATCTGAGGCTGGATTCAAATTTAGGTCTTCCTGACTCCAGTCCAGGTGTTCTATCTACTGTACCACCCAGATATCCTTTGTATTTAACACAATGCCTAGCACACAGAAGAGATTTAATAAATGCTACCTAATTGCCTAATCTATCCAATCACCTCTTCCATAAAACTTTCTTCCATCTAATCTTGCCCACATAGGATCGCTTCTTCCTTCATCTTAACTTCTAGTGCACCTAAGTAAAACCACACACACACTCCCCTGGTCCCCACTGCTCGTTTTATAGATCAGGAAACTGGAGTTCAGAGACAATCAAAACTACGTAGCAGAACTAAGACTTGAATCCAAGTCATGTGATGGAATATAACGTCAAGCACTCTTTCTAGAACTCCCTTTTGGATCTCTGTTGAATGTGTATGAAACTTGTATCTATCCAATTAGTGTTTATGATAGCAGAGACCACGACAACTTCTCTGGATGTTCTGTTTCATCCAGCACAAGGCAAATATTTAATAAATATTTCCTGAATAAATGTTCATTAGCAATGATGGCGCCCAGCCTTTGTCTCAGGTTGAAGCTGTTATATCTATTCTTAGGAACCATGATGACCTCCATTAGGGAACAAGCTGACATCCAAGGGACAATGCAATTTCCAATCTACAATGAGGGACTGTGATGGGTTTCAGGGAGAGAGGGCAGAAGCAGCTCAGTCTTAGGGAGGCAGTCAGAGGGACCGTCTAGCCCCCCCACCCTCAATCTGGCCCTAGAGCTGAATGGAGCTAACATATACAGCTGCTTATTTAGGGGAAGGGTGAAACACTTGAAGAGAGCTCTCTTTTAGACTCATCAGCTATTGTATGTTGTCTCGAAGCCATGGGGCCCTTCCCACTGGACGCAAAAAGCTCACTCTTAGAAACTGACATATAAGACACACCCAGTTAGAGAATAAAACAAAATCTAAGTCGTTGAGGTTAAGAAGTAGCTTGGCTAGGCAGACAAGAGTGTTGGCCCTGCAGATAGGAATATCTAGGTTCAAATACTGCTGTCATTCATCATTTTTGTAACTGACCAGAGGCACTTCTGAGTCTCAGTTTATTTTTCTAATAAAAAGCGATAATAATACTTAAACTCACCACTTTACAAAATTGTGGGGGAATGTTTTATAAAGCTGAGAGTGCTATATAAACATGAATCATCAATTATATTAGTTTTAGAATGGATAGTTCTCCCTAAAAGAACTATTGTGGGAGTTACAGAAGTCATAGACAAAGTCTCTGTCCCCTATCCTTATAACTCAGAGAAAGTCTTTACTCCCAATGAGAAAGGTGAGATAAGCAGAGGGCAATCCTGCCCACTTCCAGGACTGCACTCCCCACAACTTCTCTCTCTGCCTCAGACTAGTTACACCATCTCTTCCAAACAGCTCCATCCTCAACATGTCACGTGTTCTCACACAATTATTATGCCAGTATCTTCTTATCCCTAAAGTTAATTCACAAGGAGGCAGAGACCCCAGATAAGCTATTTACCAAGAACTTAGAAACAAACACAAAACATTTCCTTAAAGCAACCTGCTGATACCCCCCACCCAATTACAAGAGTGGTAAAACACCCACATCTTTCACGTGATTACTAGCATGGGAAATGACCCGATTTTGTTCTCTTTGATTCAGGCAGTTCCAATCCTCTCACAGAAAGACCAATCAATCCACTATAAAGCTAGTGCCCCAGCTACCTCAGGACCCAATAACAGCAAAGGATTTGAATTTGCATACCAGCTCTGTTCTCTATTATATGACCTTTGGGCTCCCTGACCATCGTAATCCTAGGATCCCTTTCTAGGTCTAAGGCCCTCCCATTACCTTGGCAGCCTGAGCACCGAGGGGGGGGGGGGCAGATACCTCTATTAGCCAACCACCTTGTAGCATGCTTCCTCTCAAGAAGGGCTTCTCAAGCTGTATGGCAAAGAGGGAGGGAGGAACTCTAGATTCTCCTTGATTGAGAATTTTGTTCAAATGGTTTTTCCCCTCCTGGAGACTAGGTCTAGCTAGAAGGTCAGTTCTTCCCACATACAAATGAACCTACTGATTAATTGGTGCTCATCAGCCCAAGGCTGATTAACAGAATGAGGAAACTGCATCAGGTGCCCTTTCCTCTTCCCCATCCTCCTGAGGATTTTCTAAGTGAATTACCACCTGGGATCTCTCTGCTAAGAAACTCAAAAGTGAAGCTGTCCTTCCTCTCCTCTCTTCCTACTCTCATCAGAGACCATATGGGCTTATGATTAAACCACTGACACAAAGCAAAGATCTGGGTTTTAGTCCCAACTAGTCTCCTATCTCCAATCATTTCATATCTCTTCATCTCCATTTTTAATAATAACAGCTTTTAGCATTGGAGAGTCATGAACTAATATATATACATATACATATATATAAAATCTCATTTGATCTTCACAAAACCCTATAAACGAAGTACCAGTATTACCATCATTTTACAGACAAGGAACCTAAGAAGGAGACAGGTTAAGCCTAATAGCTATTAGGCAATATTTGAACCCAGCTCTTCTTCCTCCCAAGACCATCATTCAATCTCCATAATGACATACTGCTTCCATGTACAAAATGAATTGTACATCTTTTCCCACTGGTCAAATGTGGCAGCTGGCTTCAGAATACAGAAGACCTGTAAGATCTACTTCTTACACCTTACTGGCTGTATGATCCTACTCAGCTCACTTAACCTCAGTGCCATAGACAACTTTCTGTAGAAGCCATTATGCCTTGGTAAAGAACTTTTCCTTACTGAAAATTCTCTGCCTTAATGAAATGACAGGTTGTGGTCCAGCCACAACAACAGCAAAGATTTAACATCCATTTCCCCAAGTAGCTTATCAATGCATTTTCACACAATGCAAGGCATAGACATTAGGACTTTGTGGAGGGACCACAGCCTTTTGAGGCACCCTGCCCTGCCCTCTCTCCTCTCTTGTGCTCTGATTGCCTTCTGACTATCTCAGGGCCACACCAAAATCAGAGACCCTGAACCCAGGGAGCAGCAGACCATTCCCTGAAGGTCCCCTCCCAGGCTCTATCCTAAGTGCTGTCTAGTTGGGGACAGAGAGGAAAAATAGAGGAAAAAAACCTGGAACCCTCGAAAGGAGAACACCAGGCCTAATGGTTCTGGCAGACAGAAGTGCAGGAATTGCCAGAAGGCATTTCACAGACAAAGATGCCTCATAGGAGAATTAGGTGGGCCACTCCTTCATAGGCAAAGCTAGCACTGATCCAAACCCCAGGAGGTTCAATGGAAGAGTTAGGTCATCTAGAGAAGAGTCCAATGATTAGTGATGAAAAGGCAGTGACTTTCCCCCAAACCCCTGGAAGTATCTTTAAATAATGCCATAAAACAATTTCTGGAGCAGCAGAACCCATGAAAGTATGTGCTGAAATAATTTTCCAACCAAAGCTTAGAAGGTTGGCAGAAAAGGTCTGATGCTCCAAGTGAAGCACAATCCAGCACAGGCTGAGCCAAAATTCAGCCCAGATCCCAACAATCCAAGAGCAGGCTTTGGGAGCCATTGAATCAGCTGCAGCAGCAACTGCTTCCAAAGCTCTCATCCAACAGGATGGTAAGGGGGTGGAACAACTGATTAGAAAAAGAATACAGGGGTTTCTTTATTAGGACAGGGGGCAGAATTCTATTGCTTTGCCCATACTCAGATCTGGGTTGCATTCTTGAGTGGCACTGCCAGGGTGAGGAGAAGCGCTAACACACTAGAGCTTGCTACCACAACGGAATAGAAACCTTTGTCACAGGGCAGAAAAGAATGCTTGTGGTCACTCACATCTAGAGCACAGGACAGAAAAATAGTAAACACTTCTTAGATCGTACAACCTTGGAATAACTGAAAACTTACAGATCCTTAGAATTATCTCGGAAAATAGCTGCACAAAACCCCTGAAGCTTGGAAAGATGTGCCCTCCATCCTGGAAGCAAAACCCTACTTTAACAAAGAGCTAAAAGTCAAGAAATAGACTGAGAAAATGAGAACACAACAGAAAAAAACATGACCACAGAAAGTTACTATGGTGACAAGGAAGATCAAAACACAGTCAAAACAAGATAAAGTCAAAGTTCCTATAACCAAAATCTCAGGAAAAAAAAAAAAAAAGAAATGTCTCAGGTCATGGAAGAGCTCAAAAAGGGTCCATCAATTAAGAAAGGTAGAGAAAAAATTGGAAAGAGAAATGAAAATATTGCAAGAAAATAACAAAAAAAGAAGTCAACAGCTTGATAAAGGAAACATAAAAAATACTGAAGAAAATAAAACCTTATAAAACAGATTAGGCTAAATGGTAAAAAGAGATACAAAAAGCCAATGAGGAGAAGAATGAATTAAAAATCAAAATTGGCCAAATAGGAAAAGAGGTACAAAAACTTGCTGAAGAAAAGAAGTCTTTAAAAAGTAGAATCGACCAAATGGAAATGGAGGTACAAAAGCTCATTGAAAAAAAATTATTCCTTAAAAATTATAATTGACAAGCAGAAACTAATGACTTTCTAAGAAATCAAAAAACAATAAAACAAAACCAAAAGAGTACAAAAAATGAGACAATGTGGACTATTTCATTGGGAAAAAAACAACAACTAACATGGAAAATTGTTCCAGAAGAGATAATTTAAAAATCATTGGACTACCTAAAAGTTATGATCAAAAAAGAGCTGAGACAACATTTTTCAAGAAATTACCAAGGAAAACTGTCCTCCTATTCTAAAACCAGAGGATAAAATAGAAATGGAAAGAATCTACCAATCACCTCTGAAAGTGATTCCAAAATGAAAATCCCAGAATTATTACATCCAAACTCTATAGCTCCCAAATCAAGGAGAAAACACTGCAAACTATCAGAAAGAAACAATTCAAATATCATTCAGTCACAGTCAGAATAACACAAGATTTAGTGGTTTCTACCTTAAAGGATCAAAGGATTTGGAATATATTTCAGAGAGCAAAGGAGCTAGGTTTACAGCCAAGAGTCACCTACCCAGTAAAACTGAGTGTAATCTATTGGGAGGGGAATGGAAATTCAGTGAAAGAGAGGACTTTCAAGCATTCTTGATGAAAACATCAGAGCTGAATAGAAAATCTGACTTTCAAATAAGATTCAAGAGAAGCATAAAAAGGTAAGCAGAAAAGGGAGATAATATGGAATTTAATAAAGTTAAACAATTTATATTCCTACATAGAAAGACAATACTTATAACTTATAAAAACTCTCTCATAATTAGGACAATTAGGAGTGTGTGTGTGTGTGTGTGTGTGTGTGTGTGTGTGTGTGTTAGGGGAGAGAGAGTAAGAGAGAGACAGAGACAAAGAGAAAGAGAGACAGAGAGAGACAGAGACAGAGACAGAGAGTGCAAATGAGTTGAATATGAAGGGATTAAATTAAATTTAAAATTAAATTTAGGGGAGAAAAAATTAAATTAAGGGGAGAAAAAAAGAAATGTACTGGGAGAAAGGAAAAGTAGAATGTGTTAAATTATTGCACATAAAATGGGCAAGGAAAAGATTCTATAGTGGAGGGGAAGATAAGGAGGTGGGGGAAAGTGATTAAATCTTACTCTCCTCAAAGTTGACTCAAAAAAATTAATAACATACACACTCAACAGGCATAGAAATCTATCTTATCTAAAGGAAAATAGGAAGAAAAAAGGAGTAAGAGAAAGGGGGTGTGATAGAAGAGAGGGCAGGTTGGGGGAGGAGATAGTCAGAAGCAAAACACTTTTGAGGGGGGATATGAGGGGGGATAGGGTGAAAGGGGAAGAAATACAATTAGTAATGATAACTTTGGAAAAAAAAGTTTGAAACAAGTTTCTCTTATAAAGGCCTCATTTCTTAAATATATAGAGAAATGAATCAAAGGTATAGAAATGAGAGCATAACCTAGTTGATAAATGATCAAAAAATATGAACAATTTTCAAATGAAGTAATTAAAGTTATTATCTATAATCATGTGAGAAAAAAAATTCTCCAAATCACTAGTGACTGGAGAAATGCAAATTAAAACAATTCCAAGGTACAACCTCATAAATATTAGATTGTTAATAGGACAGAAAAGGAAAATGATACATGTTGGAAGGAAATATGGGAAAAATCAGACATTAATGCACTGTTGGTAGAATTGTGAACTGATTCAATCATTCTGTAGAGGAATTTGGAACTATGTCCAAAGGGCTTTAAAAGTAAAGAAAAAAAATCTTTCTCTAGTTAAAATAAAACCAAAAATCACTCCAGTGGCTAATATTTCTTTTCATTATAGAGCAGGGAAGGGAATAGCATTAATTGTCAACTATGAGCCAGGCACCATACTAATCACTTTATAAATATCACATTCTCATAATAACCCTGAGAGGTAAGTGCAATTATGACTCCTATTTTACAGCTGAAGAAACTGAAGGAGATAGGGTTAAGTGACTTGTCCAAGGTCACACAGCTGCTACGTATATAAGGTTGCATTTGAACTCAGATTTTCCTAGATCCAAGACAAATAGGTAGAACAATGGACGGAATACCAGGCATGGGTCAGGATGACCTATGTTCAATCCAGTCTTAGATACTTACTAGCTTGTGGCCTTAACCCTGTTTTCCTCAGTTTCCTCGTCTGTAAAATGAGATAGAGAAGGAAATGATGAACTTCTGCAGTATCTCTGCAGAGAAAACCCCAAATGGGGTCACAAAGAGTTAGATACAAAGTGACTGAAAAACAACAATAAGAAACTTCCTGAATTCAGGGGCAGTGTTCTATCTCCTGCCCCACAGAGTTGTCTAGGATAACAAATTAGACTATGACAATATTCCCACGGGTCACATTCAATGCAAGGATCCTAGGATTCAGAACAGAAAGACATCATAGAAATACCTATGATGTGAAATCATTAGCCCAGGGTCATATACAAAGTAAGCATTAATTTCAGGATTCCAGCTCACATGTCCTCACTTTCAATCCAGTGCTTCAAAAGTCTGGCATCCCTCCTGGTGTCCCCTTCCAGATAAGCTCGGAGGAGGGGGCAGAGCCAAGACGACAGAGAGTAGACGGGACTTTGCCTGGATTCCCAGAATCAACATTAGATCAAGCCTCTGAACGGATTTTGGAGCAACAGAACCCACAGTGGAATGTAACAAATTTCCAGTAGAGGATAACTTGGAAAGACTTCAAAAAAGGTCTGTCTCAATTGGGCAGGGGGGAGGGACAAGACAGTGCAGGAAGCTCAGGGTGAGGAGGCCTGGTACAGGAAATTTAATGGGAGGCTCTTTCAGACCAGTGGGTCAGTAGACTAGTTGTGAAACTTCCAACACAACTACAGAAGGCAAATAGTAAATCCCTGAACCCAGCATAACAAGTGGGGTTTGAGCAGGCTCATTTAGTGCTGTGGGAAAGCCTACAGCACCAGCTTAGCAGTGTGTGAAGCCTCTGTTGCCCTGTAGAGGAAGTTAGGTACAACCTCCCTTGTGCCTCAGAAGCAGACCTCAATCTTTAAAAATGAGCAAAAAAGCAAAAAGAGCTCTGACCATATCTAGCTATTATGGAGACTGGGAAGAACAGAATTCAAACCCTGAGGACACCAAAGGCAAAATGCCTCCAGATGAAGTTTCAAAAAAGAACATGAACTGATCTCCAATCTAAAAGGCTTTCTTGGAAGAATTCAAATAGGATCTTAAAAGAGTTAGAAGAAAAATGGGGGAAAAATGAGAACTTTGCAGAAGAGTTTGGAAAAGGAAACACAGAAATTAACACAGAAGAAAACTTCTTAAAAATAGATTTGGTGAAATAGAAAAAAGAAAACAACTTCTTAAAAATAGAACTGGTGAAGTGGAAAAAAAAGAAAAATTCCTTAAAAACCAGAATTGTTGAAATGAAAAAAATTCAACACACATAAAGTACAATTGGCCAATTATAAAAGGAGATAAAAAAGTTAACTGAAGAAAATAATTCACTTAAAATTAGAATTGGACAAATACAAGTGAATGGCTTAATGAGACATCAAGAATCCATCAAAACAAAAAAAATGTAAACTACCTCATTGAAAAAACAACTGACATGGAAAATAAATCCAGGAGAGACAATCTAAGAATTATTGTACTACCTGAAAACCACAATGAAAAAAAAGAGCCTGGACCACATCTTTCAAGAAATCATTGCAAGAAGGATTCTGGGAAGATGGCAGAGTAGGTTGCTAAATGTCAAACTCTCCCAATTTCCCCCACAAATAGAACATATTTGTGCCTCAAGGAGAACATAGACTGGTGAAAATCCAAGAAGACTTGGGGAAGAACAGGGATCCTTCTGATACAACTCCACAAGATCTGAAGATAGACCCCTGGTCAGGATTAACCTGTCTCTATCTGAAGTACAAATAACTCTGCATTAGCTCAACAGAAACACTAAGCAGGGACCCCTCGGCTAGCTGGGTAAGGCTGAAGCTTCAGCAGGAACCACAGACACTTTCACCTCCTAGACTGTTTGTCTAGTGGGGAGTTGAGTTTGGGAAAACAGTGAACCTTACCTGATTGGAAATGCCAGGCCCAGCTGTGCTGCTAAGATGAAGGACTGGGCAAGAAGGAACTGGCACATCTATGAATGCAGAGGCAGTGGGGCAGGGGTACTGCTGTCTGTGGGCACTTGGTTTGGGGTTTCTGGTCAGAATAGAGACTGAAATTTCAAGCATCATTCCCCTCCACCTTAAGATTAGAGGTGCTTATACTAATACCTCATATTAAAAAAATGAACAGGCAAAAAAGAAAGAACCCCTATTGAAACATATTATGGGAATAAGGAAGATCAGAATTCATCTTCAGAGAACACTTTAGTAAAAAAAAATCTTCTACCCCAAAGAATAACATGAAATGGCTCCCAGCCCAGACAGAATTTATTGAACAATTCAAAAAAGAATTCAAAAACCAAATAAGAGACATTGAGGAAAAACTAAAGAAAAAATTAAAACCATTTAAGAAAAAACAAAAAGATTATGGGGAAAAGTTAACCAATTAAAAAAGAAGGTACAGAGTCTAAAGATGAAAATAACTCTTTGAAAATTAGAATCAGGCAAAGGGAAGCCAACAAAGCTATGAAGACCAAGAAATAACAAAACAAATTATAAAGAATGAGAAAATAGAACAGAATGTGAAACATCTCATAAGAAAAACAACAACAGATCTAGAGAACAGATCAAGAAGAGAAAATATAAGAATAATTGGACTGCCAGAAAGTTATGACTAAAAAGAGAACTTAGCACAATAATGTAGGAAATAATCCTTTAAAAATTGTCCTGGAGTAGAACATGAGGGGAGAGTAGAAATAGAAAAAATCCACCAACCATCACCTCAAAGAGATCCTTTGTGGAAAAAACATAGGGATATGATTGCCAAATAATTGGTTTCAAAACCTCTAGATCAAAGAGAAAATTTTGCAAGAAACAGGAAAAACAATTCAAATAATCTGAAGCTACAATTAGAATTGTACAAGACTTAACAGAAGCTACAATAAAATAATGCAGGTCCTGGAATCATATCTACAGACAAGCAAAAGAACTAGACTTGTGGCCAAAAATATCATATCCAGAATAATTATCCATAATTTTCAGTGAGAAAAAAATGGACATTCAATGAATGTGTAGATTTTCAGGTCTTTCTATCAACCAAACTCAAACCTAACAGAAAATATAAGTACCAATATCAAAGAGCAATTTTAAGGAATTCAACATGAACAAACTTTTTTTACATGGAAAATTTATGCGTTATGTTTGGCAGAATAAAGATAAGAATAATAATTGTGTTATACAAATGAGGTACAGAGGAAGAAGAGATACCAAGGCATTGGGGGTGAGGAGGAGGGCTCATAGTTCTAACCACCTACTCACATCAGGAGTGGGTATAATAGGCAACACTACATATATACCATGAAGGGGATAGCACCCTCCAAAATCTATAAAGATATAAGGGGGTAGGGAGAGGTGGATTGTGAAGCAAAGAGTGAGGAAAGACAAGGATCCCTGTGTGTGGGGAGATTAAGTAAGCCAAGTTATGGAGCAGAATTTAGTGAAAGAATCAGCAGTGACAGGAAAGACGTATGTATATGGAGTATGTGTATGTGTGACTGTACGTATGCATGTATATATCTACATATATATTTATATAAATATATCTTTTCTTACAAAATCATCAAGAAAAAACTGCCCTGATATCCTAGAATCAGAGGGTAAAGTAGCCATTGAAAGAACCACTCATCACCCCTTCAAAGAGACCTCAAAAGGAAAATTCCAAGGAATATTGTAGCTAAATTTCATAATTATCAGATAAGGTTGTCACCCTCCATCTCTCTGAAGATTTTCAGCAAGCTTGGACATTAAGGACCTGGCTTTGGGACAGCGCTTAGAATAAATAAAATAAGGAAGTGGGATAGTCTTTGTGTCATTGGGGACCAGCAGGGAGAATAAGTTAAGAGATATAGTTTTCCCAACAATAGGTCTTTAAAGGTATGGGAGAAAAAAAGTTAGCAGTATGTTCTCAGATCTTCCTGGAAAGGAAAGGCTTGCACCTCCTGGCTCACTTCAAACATTTACCAGGAGTGGAATTTTTCACTTAGTGTCAGGAAATGGGACGCAAGCCCACTACATTCCCTACCCTGGGGTCCCTGCCAAGCTGACAGAAGCAGTCAGTTTTCAGCTGCCACTGTATGGCCAGCAAACTTGATTTCACACCCTTCCTACCAGGACCCACTGTGCCTATGGGCAACAGGTGTCAGCTCCCATTTTTTCTCCAGAAAGGGTTGGGCCATCTCCAGGAGTGAAAAAGGAACTCCCTTTTCCCATCAGAAAGCATTCTCTGTTTTCCCACTGGCCCCAAAGCCATATAGCACCTGTTTCTTCTTCTCTGACCCCAGAAACCTCACAGTGAAATCTGCCCCAGAAAAGCAGGCCCACTGCTTCCATGCTGCACCAAGCCCTCCACGAGGTGGTTCGATGAGCACCTCTTTGAGAGTCAACATCCTAGATCATAGGATTTAGGATCATACGTCTGGGTTGGAAGGAACTTCAGAAGGGAACCTTTTTATATCATAGGAAATGGACTGAGAAAGGTTAGATGACTTGACTAAAATCATCCATAATAAATGTTATTGATTAAGGCAGTAAGCCTCACAGACAGAATTTGTTCTGTTTTGCTTTTATAGTTTGCTGACTCCAGAGTTGGTAGGCTTCATCTGTAATATCACTGAGTGTCTTGTAAGCTATAACATGTTATTTGTGAGATACTGTTACTATGATGACTTAGGGCACAAGGACGACATGCAAAAGTAGAAAGAATACAGAGGCAGTTAGATGATACAGTCACTAGATAGTTGGACTCGGAGTTCAAATCCTGCCTCAGATAATGACTAGATATGTTACATTGTGAATGTTATTACATAAGTGGTTTTGAAAAAGTTACACCATCTCTCTAAACCTGTTTCCTCATTGCTTAAAAAAAAAGAATTGAATTAAGGAATCTCTAAGGTCCCTGTTAGGTCTCAATCCTATGACCTCACTTGCAGCCACTTATTGGGGCCAGGGGGGTACTGGAGCAATCTCAAGCCTACTCCAGAGAGTGGATTGTTAAATTTTCAGTGTGAGCATTTACAACTCAGAAATAAACAAATGCTACAAATCAGGGCTTGATTGTTTAGAGAAAATGAAGGGAAAATTGTTAATAATGTATATTAATTAAACATTTAAAAGCATGTCATGGGTACATTTTTTTCCTGAAGAACTGTTATCAAACATTTCCAAATATACCCCTAGCTGGGACTCTATATTACTAGTATCAAAGATCCCTGATTTGATGCCAGCATTATCATCCCATTCCTCATCCATTCATTCATTGTTTACTGAAGAAGCAGTGCAGTATGATAATAATTATTCTTATTTACATTCTTATTTATATTCTTATTTACATTTATTTATTTACATAGTACTTCGAGGTCTACAAAGAACAATAAACAAGTTATCTTATTGGACATCACAACAACTCTGTGACATGGGCACTGCCAGGCATTATCCTCATCTGCAGATTAAAAAAACTGAGACAGGTAGAAGTTGCATTTGGGAATCATAGCTTGAGAAGCTGGCCTCCCTTATAACACAGGCTCTGCAAATTAACTGGAAGAATTAAGGGGAAAATAAGCATTGCTTTATTTTACAGAAAATTATGCTGGGGGTAAGGGTAGAGAGACCTTTTCAGAACATAAAAGTATTAGGTTGTAGGAGACTTAAGTCTCCTTATTAAAAAAGAGTGATAAATATCAGGAAGTGTTTGTAGCAAGAAATAAGCCAGAGATTCCTAGTTTCTCTTTTCCTTTCCTTTAAAATACAAGTTTATTTTAGAAAATAACATGTTGCTATGGAAAGTTTACCAATGTGTTTCTGATCATTTTTGTTAAAGACAACAAAATTCAAAGGTCACCAATCTTATGCATTTTGAGCAGTTCTAAATATCTCATCCAAGACACACAGTTAGTAAGTGTCTGGGGAAGGATTTAAACAAAGATTTTTCCAACTTCCATAAGGATGTAGAAACAACGAATACAGGGTTGCTATTTTATTTGAAGGATTTTTTAATCTATTAGGAGAAACAAGTACACAAATAACCATATAACGAAGAATAGATTGGGATGAGCAATAAAGAAGTAAACACTATTCTATGGAAGTGCAGAGAAGAGACATAGAGAGCTCAGGATGAGAGAGACTAAGAGACCCAAAGACAGAAACAATATACACATTTCATGAAATATATTACATGATTAAACATGCAAACACACATATACACATACAAAGAAAAAAGAAAGGGAGAGAGAGAAAGGTGGAAATAGAGATGGGGAAGAGGTGAATTAAACAGACAGAAAAAGAGAAAAAGAAAGAGAGAGAAGGAAGAAGAGGAGGAAGAAAAGGACAGGTAGGGAAAGAAACATACAGAGAGAAATAAAGACAGAGGGAGAGACAGAGAGTTTGAGAGAGAGAGAGAAACAGACAGAGAAAGACAGAGACAGAGAGATAAACAAGACAGAGAGAGAAGCAGAGACAGAGACAAAGACAGAGAGAGAAATAGAGACAGAGAGAGAGAGAGAGAGACAGAGACAGAGAAACTGAGAGAGAAAGACCCAAAGAGAAACAGAAACAGAGAGACAGAAAGAACCAGAGAGATAGAGAGATTGAAACAGAGATAGAGACATAGACACAGAGACAGACAGACATTCAGAAACAGAGACACACAGAAAGAGATACAGAGACAGAGAGAGAAACAGAGACAGAGACAAAGAGAGAGAAACAGAAAGACACAGAGAGAGACACGCAGAGAAAGAAAGAGAGAGCGAGAGATTGAGACAAAGACTAGAGACAGAGAGTGATTGAGACCTAGAGAAAGAGAAACAGAGACAGAGAGATTGAGATAGAAACAGAGAGCGACAGTGACAGAGAAAGAAACAGATTGAGAGAGAAAAAAAAAAACAGAAAGGGGGGGAGGAGACTCTAACTCAGATCCTCCCTCTTAATAATACTAATAATTGGTAACATTAATTAAGGGCCTTTCAGCTTGCAAAGTACTTCATGTGTTACCTCATTTAATCCTTACAGCCTCCTAGGAGGTAAGTGCTTTTATTATTCTCCTATTACAGAAAATAGAACCAAAGCAGAGATTAGATGGCTATTCCAGGGTCACACATCTGGTGAATGGCCAAGGCTGGATTTGAACTCAGTCTGGTGCTCTCATACCCTACCCATTCTGTGTTGAAGTTCCCTCCAGTGCTCCAGCTTCCATGGATCATTGTCTCTGCTGTGCTTCAGAGCCCTCATGATCCGACTCACCACATCAAGTACTCAGTTACTTTGGCCTTGAATTGTTTTCTGATTGTTTCATGTGATATATCCATTTTTCCCCATGACTACCTCTTTTCCTTCTGTGACTCAGAGAGAAACACTTACTGGAGGTAGAACAGCACAATGCAAAAAGCCCTAGATGGGGAGTCAAAAGTCCTGAGTTTGAATCCCAACCCTGCTGTTATGGGTGTACCCCAGCACACTTCACTTCCCCTCTCTCACTGTTTGCCCATTTGGGTTGGGCGATCTCTTAGGGTCTGGTTCAGTGCTGCCCGAGTAGGGTCCATCTTTTAATCCAGGCTTTCTTAATCTCTTCCCACTTTTGAGACTTTTTCACCTGAGAAGTTTTTACTGGACCCCATCTCGAATCTGAGCCGAGCTGTTTCTGGCAGCGCTCATGCTTGAGCAGTGCAGAGCGAATGTGTTGGGTGCTCAGAACAAAGGCTGCAATGATGTCATGCAAGGCCACATGGGCAAGCGCTGCCAGAAATATATCGGATTCATTACATGTTTGATTTTAATCAATTTATTGGTCCTTTTTTTTTGTGTGTGTGTGTGTCTAAGGGCAGATTTATTTTTTTTTATTTAATAGCCTTTTATTTACAGGATATATACATGGGTAACTTTACAGCATTAACAATTGTCAAATCTCTTGTTCCAATTTTTCACCTCTTACCCCCCCCACCCCCTCCCCTAAATGGCAGGATGACCAGTAGATGTTAAATATATTAAAATATAACTTAGATACACAATAAGTATACATGTATTGGTCCCTTTTTTTAGAAACCTTTGATTGCTGCCAAATTTTTCATAACCCCCACATTCAGTTACATGACCCCATGTGGGGTCTATTAAACCAATTTAAGAAGCTTTGTTCTAATTTAATGTATCCTGAGCTCCCTTCCAGGCCTGAAATTATATGATTCAGTTTTATTCAAATACTTCAGTAATGGCCATTCACAGGACTGGGGTGGGAGGTGGTCTTTTTGCAAGATGAGATCATAATTCATGATTCTATGGATACTGAATAAATCAATGCAGTAGAAACAATGACTGCCATTAACCCAGTCAGCCTAACCACTGAACTGTTTTGCTCTTCAGTGACCTGCTCATTCCAGTTATGTATATATCTCGGACCTTTCATCTTTTGTGATGAAAGACATTTTTGCTTAACATTTCTATTCATCTGTCCTATGGTTGGTACAGGGCTCAGCATGTGGCTGAGTCTCCAACGCTCAGTCCAATGCCCAGCATGATGGGATGGATGTTTTGCTCTCCTTGCTCAGCCCATCTATAATGAAAAGGGCTGGAGAAAGAGGATGGGGCTTGGTCGGGGATGAGTAGAGAGAAGAAAAGGGGAGAAAAGGGACTACAGGGAAGAGACTTACGTCCAACCTCCAGCTTGATGTCAGCTGATGCTGCTCCCAGCTCATTCACTGCCCTGCACATATAGTTGCCTGCATCCCTCTCCTGGACTTCTTGGATCCGTAGAATTCCAGTATGAGCCACCTCGGGAGCCAGGATCATTTCCCGGCCTCCTGGGCCCCAGTGTAGAAAAGGATGGGAGAAGATAGTAGGTTAGAGAACATGGTCAAGGGGGGAATCACGTAGAGACCAGGATCAAGATAGCTAACTATGTCCCGTGCCTTCCACTGCCAATGGTGGATATACTTTGTGACCTGAAGCAAATGGCTCCCCTTCTCTCATCCTAAGCTTTCCTGTACATTATCTTGAGGGAAATCAGGCTTGTCTTCTGTGAGTAGAAAAAAAATCTGCAGAAAATGTGAGGAGGTGAAAAGCCCAAAGTTCTATTATTTATTTTCTCTCTCCCTGCATCCCCTTCTCCAAACCCTCACCATACACATATTTCAATATCAAGACCAAATTAGAAGAGTAGTTTTTTCCTAGGGTAGTCCCCAGGCTCCAGTGTAAAATCCCAAAGGGACTCCAAGGCTCACACAAAGACCCAGAAATACCTCCAGTTTCTCAGAATCTGTGAGCATGGTTGGGAATTCCAGAGTAACTTATCTAGTCTCCTCTCCCCCTGCTCCCCATCCAGCTCCCAACTTCCACATCTGTTGCCACCTTATTCCTTTCTTTTCCTCGTGTCTCTCATTTGAAATGGGCAATCATGAGGAGAGAGAATAATTGGGTTTGGTTGATTCTCCAAATCCCCTTCACACAGAACTTCAGAGGCTAAATTAAGGCACCTGTATTTGTGCAGAAGTCCTTCTATCCAATTGCCTTTTGATATTCTCCAAGGAGAAAACAGCTCCCTCAAGCAGCCCATTCCCCATGGAGACACCTCTAACTATTAGACAACTCCACCTTATGGCAAGCCAAAGTCCCATACTCTTGTTTCCATACTGAGGACAAGTATCATAAGACTGATCTTTCTATATGGTAATCCTTCAGATGCTAGGAAATAGCTCAGGTCCCCATGTCTTCTCTTCTCAAGATTCAACATTCTCATTACTTTCACCTTCTTCTGGATAAGAAGTTCTTTTGGAAGTAAAGAGGAGCTTCTTCCCAAATCTACCTGGGGCCATTTTCCTTGACTTAACTATAGCTTCCTTTCCCTTTTTTTTCACCCCCAACTTTAAACTCATTGTCAGAAGCTATGTCCTTTCCACCACTCACCTCTGTACCAGATAACTCGGGGTGGAGGGACCCCAGATGCCTTGCACTCCAGCACTGCCTCCTCCCCAACTGGAGCCCGTACCACACGTCTCAGGGCAGAGACAGATGGGGGATCTGGGGAAAGAGAAGAATTCTTATTACCAACTTTCCTCAAAAAGAACGAGAGCCTTGATAGGAACAGGGGAAGACCCCAAAATAACTGATTTCCTCATCCCTTAAAAGCTCAGTCTTTCAACTCAACTAAGGAAGAATCACCTGGGAAGAGATATGAGCAGCTATGATGTTAAAGCTCAATTCACTCCAACTGGGAAAAACTTCACACTTGTATCCTCTCACCCCGTGATGGAGAAGACAAGCTCTGAGACTGATACCTGTGTGAAAGAGTGTGACGGTCTGCTCATCTGTGCCAACCTCATTGGTGGCCTGGCAGCTGTAATTCCCAGCATCCTCTGGGGCCACACTCTGAATGATCAGAGTACCCTGGTCATCCACAAAGAACCTGAAGTCAAAACAAAAAAGGCAGAGGATGGGGACCACAGAGGGAGGGAGAGAAGGAAGACTCTTAAAAAGGCAGATGACATATGGGGTAGGAGGGTGTGCTCATCAGATCTATCCTAATCTCTGCTCCTCCTTTTTCACCTTCTCCAGAGGGCAAAGCCACACACAAAAAAGGTTTGCCTTTTGTGTTTGCCTATATATGTATACATAGATATATGTTATATATCTATATCTATATCTGTAAATATATAGATATATATATCACACACCAAGTCTCCTTAAATGCCCTACTCCACCTTGCCACACCAGGATGATTTGGTTAAGTACTCTATAAGACTCTTCAGAACTGCCATGTTTAGACTGTCCCTACATAGAAAGTATTCTAAGATAATCTAAGTATATAGCACAGGACTTAGGGCTGAAAGAAATCTAAAAGATCATCTAATCCAATTCTTTCCCATTATAGACAGGTGAACTGAATTCCAAAGAGTGAAAATGATTTTTCCAAGTCATGCAAACAGTGTGGAGTAGCAAAGCCAGGATTTGAACCCATATCTTCACTACAAATTTTGGGCTCTTTCCACTATTCTACATTCCTCAATTCCTCTATTTAAACCAAGATCCTTCTGATTAGATGAAAAGTGTGATAGTTTACATATAAGCATATATATATATATATATGTATATATACATGCATATGGATATATATAGAGATTGTTATAAATACACATGTATGTATACACATATGTATACAAACACATACATATACATATATATGTGTTGTATATGTGTGTGAAGGGCCTTCCAAAAGTTTTAATGTAGTTTTAAGCTATTAAAATTGTGTATGGGGATGTCAATTAATAATATTAATAAAATGATACATTTTTCTGGTATACTTTCCAAAGTATTCTCTTTTTTTGTAGGCAGTTGGAGTTAAGTGACTTGCCTAAGATCACACAGCTACTAAATGTTAGGTATGTGAGGCTGAATTTGAACTCAGGTTCCCTAACTCCAAGGCCGGTGCTCTATTAACTACAACATCTAGCTGCCCCTTTCCAAAGTATTCATGCCCCTTTTATTTGATTTATTCCACATGCTTCTGTGAACTGAACAAGGTAGTATGACTCCTATGTTATACATGAGGAAACTGAGGCTTGCCCAAGGTCATAAGCTAGTTAAATGCAGAACCAGAAGGGAGCAAACTTTCCAGCTCCCAGCCCCAAAGCCATCCAAGACATAAGAGCAAAGCCTGTACCAAGGCATGGAGGTGGGATCAGAGATTTAAAGCCAGAATGAACCTTAAAGACCATCTATTGCACCCCTTCATTTTATAAAAAGGAAAATTAAATCCTAAGGAGATTAAGGATCTTCCCCATGATTATACAAGTGGTGGGGCCAGAACAGGAATCTGATCATAGATCCTGACTTCAAACCCCCTACCATAATGACTCCGTTGCCCTTGAACAGAATCCCAGTGTTTCTTACCTTCCCTCCTTCACTATTGTCTGGGCTTTGTGTTTCCAGGAGATATTGGGTGGAGGGTGCCCAGAAGCAGTGCAGCTGATCCTCACCTCAACACCCTGGGAAAAGTGCTGGGAGACGGTGTTGATGCTTATCTGAGGAGGCTCTACAGCAACAGGAGAAGGTCAAAACAGGGACTGAACCATAGGCCAGGGCATCTTCCTACCCAGAGCCCTAGACTGCCCCTATTTTGGCCAGGAGGCAGAGAAAGGAACCTGAAAAAACTAGAGACCAAGGCAGTTCCATGGATAACAAGAGTGTAGGAGATCAGCACCGCCTGCTATAACTAACCTGATGTGCAGAGAATGGCTACTCTAGGTATGATTCCTTTTGGATGTGCTCACCTCAATGACAGACAGCCTGGCAGGTACAGTTCTTGGTATCCTCAGAAAGTGATCACCTTCCACATCAGGATATTCTGATCCTCATCTCCCCTAAAGTCAAGCTAGATACTACCATTTTGTAGAGAAGCTGTTCCAATGTGGATGAGGATCACTTCCGTTACCATTCTAAATTAGAAGGCTTCCCACCAGCATCCCAATTCATGTCACTCAAGGACCCATCCTTGGATCTTGTCCCTAACTTCAAAATTCCAAATTATATTCCTGGGCACTTAAATATAGACTACATAGGGATTGAAGGACAATGGTAGGAACAAGATAGTACTATACTGATGTAGAATGAATGCTACTCCTTGCTTCATCAGCAACAAGGGCAACTTACGCTAGATATAGGGTGAATTTCCCCAAAGTGAGGGCTGTTGGACTTTGGTACCAGTGGCCAAGGAATGCTTTAACATTGCTTTCCTTGAAGGTCCCTTAAATAGGGTCGAGTTATTTGTTGGGAAAAGGGCAATCTGGAGACAAAGGGATGGAGGAGATAACCTCTTAGGGTACTGGGTCAATTTTGAACTGAGAGTGATGGAGAAGATAAGAAGACTCACCTCTAACAAAGAGCCAGACTGATGCCTTTGCCATCCCATTGGCATTGCTAGCCAGGCACTGGTACCTCCCACCATCACTGGGAATGATGCCATTAATCTCCAGAGAAAGGTTAGCCAACTGTGCCACCCGTCCTGGTGAGGCTGGTAGGGCCCTCCAATCACGGATCCAGGTCAAGTTGTAGGGAGCCTTGTCTAGCACATGGCATGACAAGACAGCTGTCTCTCCCGGAGACACAGTGACATTCTGTGGAGGAGCCAACTGGGGTGGGGGATCTGTGGGAGAACACAAAGTCAGACTAGAGCTGGGGTCTGAGCAAAATATTTGCACTGCAGAGAGCGAGAGAAGAGAGAGACAGAAACAGAGACAGAGAGACAGTCAGACAGACAGACTGACAGACAGAGACAGTCAAAGACAGAAACAGAGAAAAGGAGAAGGACAGAGGGAGAGAATGAGAGAGAAAGAGAGGAGAGACAGAGAGAGAGAGAGAGAGAGAGAGAGAGAGAGAGAGAGAGAGAGAGAGAGAGAGAGAGAGAGAGAGAGAGAGAGAGAGAGAGGAGAGAGAGAGAGGGATTGAGAGAGAGATTGAGAGAGAGATTGAGGGGGGCAGGAGAAAGGGGGGGAGACAGACAGACAGAGAAACCATGATGTCCATATTCCAACTACTATTATTCTGTCTCTCTCCCTATTAGAACCTTGGACTCCATTTCTATTAACTACAACATCTAGCTGCCCCTTTCCAAAGTATTCATGTATCTTTTATTTGATTTGTTCCATATACTTCTGTGAACTGACCAAGGTGTTATGATTCCTATGTTATACATGAGGAAACTGAGGCTTGCCCAAGGTCATAAGCTAGTTAAGTGCAGAGCCAGAAGGAAGCAAACTTCCAGCTCCCAGCCCCAAAGCCATCCCAGACATGAGAGCAGAGCTTGTACGGAGGCTTTATCTAAGAGAAGTAAATTTCAGCTTCATTTTACCTGAAACCAGGCCTCTAAGCCTGGCCAACTCCACAGATTGCTTTTTATATTCTCCTCCTTTTACAAATAGATTCTCTTTTATATGTTATCTTTCTCCATCAAAATGTAAGCTCCTTGAGGGTAGAGTCTATCTTGCTTGTTTGTGATTGCATTTCTGAGCATTTAACAGTGCCAGACACAGCAAATACTTAATAAATACTCCATCTGTCTGTCTCTCATTGTCTTTATGTCTGCCTATCTATATGGACTCACTCCTCATTTCCTAAATGCTACATTACTTACTCCAAAATGATACAGAATCAGGACACATCAATTCATATCCCAGGCCCTCTTAATTATAATGTTTTCCCTCTTTTAATAATTTTCTATTTTTCTTATATATAACATGCTTTGTATATATTTGTTTCCATGTTGTCTTCCTCATTAGATTAATAAACTTCTTGTGGCAGGTACTGTCTTTTTGTCTCTTTTTGTATCCTCAACAACACTTAGTATAGTGTCTGTCACATAGTAGGCACTTATTTATTGATTTGCTGTCTGACTATGAGCCCATCATTTTATTTTCCTGAGCCCTACTTTCTTACATGTAAAATGAGTATTATGATACAACCTCACATGATTGCCGTGGAGAAAGTGTTTCATACACTTTAAAGTGCTGGAGAAATATGAAATGCTCTTAATAATTATTATTGTTAATAACAGACACGGAGGATGAACACTTGTCAGTAATAATGTAATGAGTATTTAGTGGTGTAGAATATTAGACTAAAAATCCTCTCAAGTCTCTTATGACTCTGAGATTCAATGACTTAATCCTCTGTACCAAGATCTCTTCCAAACATTGGGGACAGTTACACCCTATGAAGGACTGATGATTTCATCAGATGCTACATGACTTACATTCTAAATTAAAGTCAATATGTAATCAGAGACTAAAATTTAAAAAATAAAAATTAAGGAACATTTTAGTACTTTTTGAGCTAATGATTTAACATTTTGAAATATACCTTTAGGAAATAACCAAAAAGAAGCTGTAGCTGTTCAGAAGAGTTCATGGCAATGCTATTGAAAGCAATCTAAACACTAGAAGAAGCAAACTTCTGAATCCTTCTGGAACCTGCCCTATTGAATATTCCTTTTCTTTATCATCAGATCTTCTCTATCTACTAAATCCTTACCACTATCTAAAAAGATGCTTTGAGTCTTCCCCATCTTAAAAAAAAAAAAAAAAGACTTTCTTAGACCCCGTCATCTCTTCAAGTTATTGTCCTATATCTTTTCTCCTTTTCATCACCAAATTCCCAGAAAGAGTTTTCTACTTTTGTGCCTCAACTTTCTCAACATCCAATTATATCTCGATACTTTGTATTCTGGATTCTGACCACAAGTCTATAGAAATTCTCTTAAACATTGCTTAATGATTTTATCTAAAGAGACAGCATGGCTTATCAATCTTCATTATCCTCAATCTCTCTGCAGCTTATTTGTTTATTGATCAATAGATTGATTTAAAAAACAGTGAAAAGAGCACTGGATTTGGAAATCAGAACTATCTTTGGATCCTTGGAAAGCCCACTGCACTCTTTCCTCAACCATAAAGCAAGGGGGTTGAATTAAATTATCTCTAAGATTTCCTTCAGATCTCAAATCTGATTCAACAAATTCCTTCAAAGTCTAGGGAAGATGCAAACCCTAGAAACAAGACTTACTGGTGGGAAGCTGTTTCTGAGAAAGCGTCTGCAGGAGCCAGAGGGGAGAGTGCTGAAAAAATACAAACCTGTAACCACAAGTTGGGTTTTGGCCTTTCCCATCCCTGCTCGGCTCACGGCTGTGCACTCATACATGCCTTCCTCTGATTTGGAGGCTCGAGGGATCTCCCAGCTGCTGTTTCCTGACTCCCTGTAAATCAAACATATAGAACACTCACTGTGAGAGAGCAAGGATTGTTACAGTATTGTCTCCATGTATCCAGCACCTAGCACATAACAGGAGCTTAATACAATTGTTGATTTATCATTTACCTACTCCTCTTCAGACTCACCCATACCACCCCATAAATATACATTCTACCATTGTCCTCTTCTTAAGCAATCTCAAGAGGATTCCAGCTAACTTTTGTTCAACCTAGGAAAGAGTTATTGCCTATCTAGGAGGAAAGTTTGAAGAAGGACATTCAGATGCCACTAGTTAGGTGCTGTTTCCCCTTTCTGGGCCTGGCTGTTCTGAGAGGACAACCTGATAGAGAGCTAGTGAGTCTTCCTATTATATCCCAGGCAAGGCACTAGGGTTTTCTAATCTAGGGCTTCTTAAATTCTTTCCACTCATGACTCCTTTTTACCCAAGAAATTTTTACATGACCCCAGGCATATAGGCATATAAAATAGGTATACAAATCAAACATTTACCAATCATAAATCATAATTTTGTGACTTCATAGGAAGCTGGATTCTAAGCTTCAGGGAATAGGACTAGGAGCCAAACTCCCACTTCATACTCACTGGAAATGCCTCTCCTCGCCTAGCTTCACTCCATTTCGTCTCAGCTGGAGCCGAAATGGGAGTGAACTGTGGACTGAGCAAGTGATGAACAGTGGCTGCCAGAGATACCCGTGGATCTTGTTGGGCATGGTCACCAATGGAGAACCTATAGAAGGCAAGGGAATAAATATTTATATAGTACCTGCTGTGTGCTAGGTTTCATGCTAAGTCTTTTTTTTTTTTTAACAAATATATTATTTGATCCTCATGACAGCCTAAAAGGTAAGTACTATTATTATCCCTGTCTTACATTATAAGGCAAATAGTTAAGTGGTTTGCCCACGGTCAACCAACTAATAAATATTTGAGACTGGGTTTGAATTTAGTCCTTCCTAACTCCAGACCCAGAATTCTATCCACTGAACTACTAAGCTGCCTTCAAGGAAAGGCAGCCTAGAAGACAAAAAGCCAGCCCTCAAATCCACCTCAGCCAACTCCAGCCCCAAGCATACCCATTACCCTCATTATCCAAGGAGAAACAGAAAGAGAGAAGGGTATTATGGTTTAAAAAAAAAAAAAAAAAGCATTGTAGCCTGGAAGTCTAGTTCCTTTCTTATCTCTTCTCTAGTCAAATGTATGGCCTTAAGGAACTTACTTCTGGCTTTCATTAATAAAAGCATGGGATGATCTAAGTAAGACCTGGCTCTGAGAGTTGAAAGAAACAGTAAAAATTATAATTCAACAATGGGGACTGAATGTGGAGCAAAGGATAATATTTTCACCTTTTGTTTGCTTTTTCTTTCTCATAGTTTTTTTTTCCCTTTTGGTCTGATTTTTCTTGTAAAACATGACAAATATGGAAATATGTTTAAAAGAATTGCACATGTTTAATATATATCAGATTGTCTGCTATCTTGAGGAGGGAGAAAAGGGATGAAGAGAGAAAAATTTGGAACACGAAGTTTTATAAAAATTAATCTTGAAAACTATCTTTACATGTATTTGGAAAAAATGAAATACTATTGAGGAAAAAAAAAACTTGTTCAATAAATAGGAAACCAAAACCCAGCTGAGTGCAAAGGCATATAGTGATAATGTCAGTCAAGATCGTTTGTCCACTTGTTGATATATTCAAATGGGGACTCCTTTCATGGATAGGTTGACATGAATTTAGTCAATAAATTGACATTTTATGTTCTTGAATTTTATGATTTTAAATACAGCCCATATCTTCTGAATTTGAGTTCAATTTTTTTTTAAATCCACTGCTCTCTAAAGTCCTTTCCGATTCTAAAATTACATGATACTGCAGATCCCAGGCTCATTCCCAGTTCTGTCACTCCCTCATTATGGCTCTTCAGGCACTTATTCAACTTCGCCATATATCCCATTCCTCCCTGGCACAATGGAGAGACAAATCTCCCCCATCTTGACCCTCCCCCCAACATACAAAGCCAATCCCATAAAGATACACTCAGGGTGAGACAATGTGGACAACCTCCTCAGAAAACAGGGTGGGGCAAGCTTATGTCATATGGGCTCCCAGCCACATCCCAAGGGATGAGAGGCCTGGACCACTACCCAATGTCTTTGTGAGCATCCCATAGCCCACCTCCTCCCTCCCCTCCTAGCAGTTTTGCCAGGTGCTGGCTAGGCTCTGAAGCTTCCCCCCCCCCCACTTTCCTCTGAAAATCTAAAAGTTCCAGGGATTCAAGATCTCAGCTCACAGCATCACCACCATCTTATCTCCAGACAGAGCATCCTGCTCCAAGATGTACATCTAACTTTCCTTCCCAAGATCCATGTTTCCCAGACAGAAGGAAAAACAACACATACATACAAAAAGCCCCAAACCATATTCCACCCCCTTCCCTTTCTAATGCATAAACAAAGACAGAGATCAAAAGTCAGTGCTGAACTCCAACAATCATGTTGGTCAAGAAAAAAAAAGAGACTCCTATTCCCCCTGCAGAAATTCCTTCCCAGAAACAGCCTCACAGCTGTGCAGAGAAGGCTCACATTCTCTTTCTGGGGCCCAGGAGTAATAAGGGAGACAAAAGGAATAGGCTGGAGGTAGTTTAGAAACTGGATTTTCCCCAATCCACTCAACTCCTGGACTTTATCAATGATGACTTGTCATCACTAAGAGCTATTAGGGATGAAGGGAGAATCTTTCCACCCACTTCTAAGTTCCCAGACCTATGGAGCTATTGAAATTTAAATCACATTTACATCTCCAGTTTACCCAGCATCTCCAGCTGTGTGTGTTACAATGCAGTGTTAAGGACAGTTAGATCCAGTCAACAGGAAATTTTGTAGCACAGTGCAAGACCTGGAGTCAAGACCCCTTCCTGAGTTCAAATGTAGCCTCAGACACCTCCTAGCCCTGTGACTCTGTTTGTCTCAGGTTGTTCATTTGTTGTTCTGACTCTGTGACCCAATTTGAGATTTTCCTAGTCACTAGAGTGGTTTGCCACTTCTTTCTTTCTCTAGCTCATTATACAGATGAGAAAACTGAGGCAAACAGGATTAAATGATCCGTTGGGGTCACACAGTGAGTGTCTTGAATTTGGGCTTTGCTGATTCCAGGTCCATCACTCCAGCCACTTTGCCACCTGACACTGTGTACCACTTAAGAAAGTGCTTAATGAACAATGTTGATTGATTAACTGATAATCATCATAATTAGCTACAGCAAGCACTGTGTAGACTCTAGGTACTTTTTTATTTTAATTTTTTTAAATGACTTTAAATGCAGTAGGAATTCAAGGAGTGGGGATAACAACTTTGAGAAGAGAAAGCTTCTGGAAGAAATGGACCTCAAACGTCAATGGCCAATGGAAAGGGTGACTGCTTACCTGGAGCCACTCCATTGTAGGCCACATTAGAGATGCGGAGCAGGGGATTACCTTCGTGATCCTCACCCTTCACCTTGAGGTAAAAACGGTCCTTGGGCACTTGAAAGGGAGGTCCCACCCACAATTGGTGGGAGGAGGTATTGGATAAGGGCCGAGTAGGGAGGGTCAGCAGGGACTGGCCAGAGCTATGGGAAAGCTCTACTGAGTCTAGGTGCCCTGGAGCCAGCAGACCGGTGGAGTTGATCACTAGGGATATGGGAATCCCTGCAGAGGAAAGAGGAAGATCCAATGGAATCAGCTATAATTTTGTCATCAATGAAAGGGAAAATACAAAGTTAGTATGGCCCAACCCCAGATGTTTCTCTCATCTTCCTGTTCTAGTTCCTGAAATTCCCAAACAAGTAAGTTATCCTTTTATGTTTCATAAGGGCCTTGTGAAAATATAAGTGTGCTACCTGGCAGGAATATCTTAAAACCTCCTTAGTTCATATTTTTTTAGCAAACTACGGTGAAAAGTAGGGAATCTAAGACAGAGGGATTTTTGGTGAGAGGGAAAGGAAGAGAAAGGTTTACAGCTGCCCAGGGTAAAAGGGAAAACTCTAAAAGCAGTGCTCTCCCCTTTCTGTCCCCAAAATCTATACCTGATACCAAAACCACCATACCTTTCAAGGGCCACTCAATGGTATGATTGAGGTCCAGGGAGGGCTGGGTGGTGAAACCAGCTCGGAAATTGATGTTGCTGATGCCTGTGATCCTCACGGAGTGGTGACCGCTGCTATAGACCTATCAGAACCCCCATCCCCACACAGAGAATGTTAACCACTGAATCTTCACCTTACTCTTCTGATCACCTATAAGTTGAGGATCACATCAGTCTAGACCCTCAACCCACTCCGCTGTCTCCTTAATCTAGACCCATCATCTCTACCCACTGTCCCAGACCTAGAAAAAAATAGAGGGAAATAGAGTTGCCTCTCACTCCCAAACCTGTACCTTACTTCCTCCCTAACAACTATCCTCAAATGTTCTTCTCCAGACCTCTACAACCTCCTCTACTCACCCCAATTCCCTGCCCCACACTCTCCTCCCACCCTAAATGCTCCCTCTATCCTACCTTGATGGACCAAAGGCCAGGGTGCTCAGGCTTAAAAGCCACCACCTTAGCAGAGTCTGGGATGTTAAGAAGCATGTTCAGTCCTTCATCCTTCTGAAGAATCCTCCCTAAGCCAAACAAAAAGAATCAAGAAAACTCATGAGTAACATGAAAAAGTCTTTGGAATCAGAGGCCCCAAATTCCCAACCCTCTTCTGATACTTGCTACTTGTGTGATCTCAGACACATCCCTTGACCTTTTTGAACCTCAATTTCCTCAACTGTAAAATGAGAGTTTTAAACAAGATGGTCTCTCCTCAGAGTGTCTCAGAAGTCCTCCAACTCTAGAGTCATTTATTCTTTTCTTGGATACGATAGAGATATTCTCTGATAGACCAGTACAGGATTCTTATAGTATTCTCTGTGTTTCCCTGTAATTCCCCACCACCACCTCTGAAGGTTCTCTATCATACCTCTGGAAACCCAATCCTTCTATAACCATCTTCCTCTACCAAACGCCCATTCTAACCCCTTTCTTGAATCACCCAAGGAAGCAATCCCAGCCCCATATTACCTTTTTTGAGCAAGCACCTCATATAACTCTTCCATACTGGGGTGTTAATGTTTCTTAAATAGTTATATAATATAATTTAGAACTGGAAAGGCCCTCAGAGATCAGGCAACCAATCCCAACACCCTCATTTTATGTTATGTTTTGTTATAGTTCACTAAAACTAAGAGAAGTATAATAGTTGCTTAATAAAGATTTATTGGATTACTGGATTGGATTAAATGAAGTACCTCCATTCACAGGTAGTAAAAGGAAAAGACAGGCCATGACTCTAGGTCCTCTAAGTCCATAATATTCTTTCCACCATACTCTAGCCCAAACTGGCTCCTGGACCTCTTCCTTCCTCTCTTCAAAGAGAATCAGAGATTCCAAGAAAATATTTCATATTCCTCCTCCTCCACCCACCCCCACATTAACCATATCCCACTCTAGCATAAAAATATGAGTAAAGCAGTGACAATTCCATACCCAATGGGTCTCTCACTTCAATCTCTGGGCCGGGACCACTAAGGGAGATGGTGACCTCTTTCAGACTGGGATCAAATGGGATCTTCCAGGTGTGTTCTCCTTCATTCTCATGATCCGTGGATAGCAGGTGGACTTTAGAGACCTGGATGGCTTCCTCCACCCACTTCAGGACCTACAACATGGAAGGCAGGGAGAGGGAATGCTGCAAACAAACTCAAGAAATCTCTCCCATCCCTGTTCCTACAAATCTGAGGATTCTCATGATCACAGTTTTTAAAGCCAGGATGCTTGAAGGTAACTGAGATTGAATAGGGAGTGACAAAGGACTAAGTCATAATAGTTGAGAATAAAGGAAAGCCATGCTCAACCCATGCCCCTTAGATCTAGTCCAAATTCCCAAGTCTAATGTTCAAAACCTTATGCAATCTGACTCCAGCTTGCCCTTCTAGAGTAGAAAGATCATCTAATTTTGGATTCAGGGACCCTAAGTTCAGACCCTAATTCTGTTACATATTAGTAGGTGATCTTGTACAAATCACTTAACCTGTCTGGTTCTTTTTCCTTTTCTTAGTTTTGTACAAAATGGCCTCTAAAATCCCTTCTCATTCTAGATTCATGACTCTATGATGCTACCCTTATCTTACTCATGATTCTCAAATGTGTAGCCTTGTTGAGCTCTCATTTGTTCACACACACACATTTAGACACACACACATGTGCCAACATGATCTCTCCTACACTGCAGTCTCCATTAATTATATTCCTTCATCTGAAATGCCCTTTCTTCTGTCTATTCAAATATTATACATCCTTTAGGGATCAACCCAAGTCTTCCTCCTTAAAGTTTTTTTTGATTGCTTTACCTGCTTTCTCCAAACCTCCTATCATACCTAAAGTCTATACTACTCATCTTTAGCTCTTCATTATTTACAGTTTTCCAGTTGTTTCATGGATATAAATGTCTTGTTTCCTCAATAGGGTTTCCCATAGGAGAGAAACTATCATCTCTTCCTTTGATTCTATAATAATCACTGGCATTTATAGAACTTTTGATAATTTGCAAAGTGCTTTTTGTGTTATCTCATTGGATCTTCACAACTTTCCTGTAATGTTATCTTCATTACAGAAAAAGCAGCTTGAAAGCATCCAGCAAGTTCAGCCTCTAGAAAGGGACCTAAGAGGACAGACACTAGAATTCCCAAAGGGATTCCAAGGCTTCTCCCAGAAAAGTGAGGGAGACCAACTGAGATGATATGGGAGAGCCATTCACACTCGTTTGGGGAGTGGAAAGCAGGGCACACTGGATACCAGTTAGATTCCCTGTAAATGATTGTTAAAATACCTAGAAACAATAAGCTCACTTTCTCAGATCTTTCACTTCATCCCCTTCAACTATTTCCATCCTGGCTTTTTGTCAAAGTCAAGTCTCTCAGAATCCCTAACAAAGAAGATTTCACAATGACCTTGGGAAGCAGGTGCCTGTCATGGGAGTCCAGAGGAAATAATAATCTGAGAAGGGGAGGAAGCTGCTTATAACATCATTACAGGCCTGTTCTGTTACTTTTTGGAGGAGGGAGAGACAGACACCCAGGAGTTCACGCTACTGAATGAGTGGGGAGGAGAGAAGAAAAAACTGGAAGCCCAGTTTAGAGGCTTCTGTCCGGACAGTCCCAGCTGGACACATCCCTCTTCCCCCTTCAGGGTACAGGGAAAGACTTCATGGGCCAATGAAGTCCCTAAAAATATGCCAAATTTAATTCCCCAACAATTTTCATGCACCAAAATGATAGGTTTCAAGACCCTCCAATCCCCACAGGACCTCAGGAGCAACATCCAGAGAGAGCCCAGAGTAAGCAGCTTTATTAAGAAGCTAAATATTTATTTGGCCTGGTCTATGTCTTCCAGATGTCGGCAGGGTGAGGCAATTGGGGTGGGGGCAGGCGTAGGGGGGAGGCTCAGAGAGCTGATGACTGAGCCAAGGATCTTTTGGAATTACCAGTCAAGCACGACCATTTGCTGATGGTAAGAATTAAAGAATCTAGTGTCCTTTCCACTGCCAGATGGCCCTTGTTCCATCACTCGCTACAGATAAATTATTACCCCTGCAGCTTTTCCTGGGGGATCTGACAGCTGAGAGTGGCTGGAGAAGAGGCGGCAGAAAGCCAGAAGAGACAAACTTGATCTTTTAGCCATGGCCCAGAAAACAGAGAGGCTAGACTTCTGAGCTGTTGGTGCATGTCCTCAGTCCATGCATAGGTTCTGAGTCTCCATGGGGGGAAGGGCTTAACTCTAGCCAGGTCTTCACGATGGTCCATCCTCAAATGCCCTGCTTATTTATCATAAAAATACCCTAGCTCTTCATCCCACCTGGGAATTGAACAGTTTCACCAGAAGCCTATCCTGAGGAGGTCAATGGAGCACAGGGGAAGGAACCTGAGGGCTAAAAATTGAACCACTTGTCTGGATTTTAATCCCAGTACTGTCTTTAAGTCACCTGGCAGTGTTAGACAAATCATCCAACCACTAAGTAAATCTGAACCTTACTTTCTTCTTCTATCAAATAGGGATTTATTCATTCAACAAGTATTTTATAGGCACCTAGTATGTAGCTATTATTGAATTCAAGCAGGATACACATGATAATACACTTGATTTTAGCCCTAGGAGGCTGAGAAGCGACACAGTAATTGACCTACATTTTATATAGAGTTCTCAAGAAGTTAAAAAGTAATGAGCTGTGACAGCACTTTGAAAAATCAAAAAAGGATTCTACAACTGTAAAATGATAGCACAATTGTGATTTCTGAATTTACTCTTCTCTCAACCATGAGTCAGAACCAGTAGCAATCATAATAAAACTCTTCCATATTTATATACCATAACATAGTTTTACAAAGGCTCTTCACATGCCATTTTCTTCTCTAATACAGTAAGAAAGGAGCTAGGCTTAGAGTCAGAAGATCTGAGTTTGAATATCAGCCCTGCCATTCCATTCATTTAACAAACATTTATTTAATACCTACTATATGTAATAGTATTTGAAGACACTTACTAACCTATGCCTTATCTTGAATAAAACATTTCCCTTCTTGGACTTCAGTTTTCCATATGTAAAATACACTATGTGAGCTTTAAGATCCTTTCCAACTTTAAACCACATCCTTCTTCAACCCTATGACACAGGAAACCTAGGCAGGTATTATATTGAATTTAAACTATTTCTTCCAATAATGAGTATTATGGCCTGTATACAGTAGATGCTTAATAGTTGTTGTATCTTCATTTTATAAATGAAAATAACTGTTAGTAGGCAAAGAAATTTGTGAAAAGTCATACATACCCAAATCTACCAACTTTTAAGTTAGATACTTTTCCCACTATACTGACTTTCAAGTCAAAGTCTGTAGGACTTCCCAGAATGAGTACCTAAAGCCCAAACTACCCAGTTTCTTTCCAAGGTACCGAAATTCCGGTAGAGCAATCCCTGAACATTTGGCAGTGGACATGAGTTCCCTTCTCAGCACTAGGAAATTAAGTTACAAGCTTGGGTGACTGGGATCCAGGAAAGGAAAGAAGAAAAGTTCCAGGCCCCTGTCTAGCAGCTAATCCACACAATCAGCAATCATTTTAACTTCAGCCCACTAATCTAACCAAATCCTTCCCCTACACTCCTCCAAAACTTACATTCCAGAACAACTCCCGAAATGCTGGGACTTCCACCAGCAAAGTCTCCAGCTTTCTGTTTCAATAAAGTTTCTTCAGCTAGCCTAAAATAGGCACTTGCTGATTGACCCACAAGTAATAAAGAGCATTTGTTATGTGTCTGCTTACAGGGTTCAGGACTGGTGAGGACTGGGGTGGGAAATGGGAAGGTGGGGAGGGAGGGAACATCTATATTAGTTTTGGGTGCAGGGGACCTGCCAATACTCTGCCAATGTGCTGTTTCTTCTTGGTGATTTAGTGACTCAGATATTGGAGTAACCACAGATACTGAAAAGTTTATAGTGTATATAGTGTATAATAAAAGACTACAAAAATCAGCTCTCATAAGAGAATTAAGACATAGTCATTTATATGGCTCTCTTCAACAATGAGATGATTCAAATCAGTCCAATTGTTCAGGGATGAAGAAAGCCATATACACCCAGAGAGAGGCCTATGGAAACTGAGTGTGGACCATAACATAACATTTTCATGCTTTCTGTTGATGTTTGCTTGCATTTTTTTCCTTCTCAGGTTTTTTTTTTCTTTCTAGATCTGATTTTTCTTGTAAAGCAAGATAACTATAAATATATATACATATATTGTATTTAACATATATTTTAACATATTTAACATGTATTGGACAACCTGCCATCTAGAGGAGGAGGTGGGGGGGGGAAGGAGAGAAAAATTTGGAACAGAAAGTTTTGCAAGGGTCATTGTTATTTTAACAATTATCATGCATATGTTTTGTAAATAAAAAAGCTTTAATTAAAAAAAAAAGACATAGTCATTTAAGCATAGCCCTGGAGACCATGACTTCTCAGTTTATTCTCATACCCTGGAAAGGGTATAAGCTAGTCAGGGACACATGCCCACAAAGTTAAGATTTCTGTCAGCCAATTCCTAAAAAGGGAAGAACCTTTTTTTCTCTGACCAAGGTCTCACAAAATTCCTTTCTTCCTCCATACCTGTTTTGAAAGGACTAGTAAAAATAAATGGGTTGGGGCAGCTAGTTGATGTAGTGGATAGAGCACCAGCCTTGAAGTCAGGAGAACCTGAGTTCAAATTTGGCCTCAGACACTTAACACTTCCTAGCTGGGTGACCATGGACAAGCCACTTAATCCCAATAGCTTCAGCAAAATTAATTAATAATAAATAAATGGGTAGCAATTGAAAGAGCATACACCTTGGGAGTCAGGAAGACCTGAGTTTAAAAATAAATGGGTGATATTTATAGCAGCATTCCTTCTAGTAGAAAAGACTAGAAACAAAGTAGATGTCCATCTATCAGGGAGTGGCTAAACAAGCTGTGGATGAATATAATGGAATGATTACAGTATTGAAAGTGTGACCCAAATCCCAAAGTCCATTGTTGTAAGACATTCTTCTCAATAGTAGAGATCATTTCCCCCCCCCCCCCCCGAGTAGTTTTGGGACTTAGTTTACATTAGAAACAAGGAGTACGGTGAAAAAATAGAGACGTATAGGAATACATATTAGCTGATACAAAGTGAAATAAGCAAAACTAAGAAAACAATATACTGACTACAATGGTGTAAATGGAAAGAACAACAATGGAGAAGAAGAAGGAGGAGGAGGAGGAGGAGGAGGAGGAGGAGGAAAAGGAGGAGAAGGAGGAGGAGAAAAAGAAGAAGAGTCAAATGTAGACAAATTATAATGACCAAACTTGGCCCCAAAGAAGAGATATGAGAAGGCATTTCCCCCACCCACCCCCTTTTTTTTTTTTTTACAGAAACAGCAGAACATGTGACAATAGAACTAACCCACACTTCAACTAAGTCATGCAGTGTCTATGTTCACTTGCCCAAAGTAATAATTTTTAGGTTGGTAACTATCTCTAGAGCCTTATATATAGGAAACACTTAACAAATATTTGGTAAATGGAATTGAATAGAGGAATATCAGCATATTTTGTTTTATATTACTGCCATTTCCCAATATATCCCCTTTTCCTTCATTTCAAAGAGAATCACCCCTTAAAACAAGATGCACCTCATTCACTTGCTGCTTGTCCAAGTGGAACACTTGTCCAGAACTTGTGGCAGCAATCTCTTCATATGCCAGATACCCTGGATGAGTGCGATCCCCACAATCACCTGTCAGCACAAAGACCACCTAAAAGACGGCACCACGAAAAATGAAATTGAATGAAAAAATGCATTAGATCTGGAGCCAAGGCACTAGGATTTAACTGCTGGTTCTCCTACATCATGGCTGTGTGAACTTGTAAAATCATCTCCTCTCTTTCTCATCCTCAGCTTCTTCATCTCTAAAATAAGGAGACTAGATAACATCTATAAGTCACTTCTGGTTCTTAAGTTCTAGGATCTGTATGGGCAGCACCCATATCCCAGAATTCCACACACCTGTGGACCTCTGATGGAAAAATCAACAGCAGAACATTATATGGCATTGAAGGAAATAGGTTTAGTCCACATTAGTAGCTGCTGACCCAGTCAAGTGACCTGCAAATTTCCATGAATGTATATATTTTCTACAATCAACAGCTAATGGAAAAACTAGTATCTGGACCTATGGGGCTCTTGGAAAATGTTTAATATTAAAAAGGGATCCTCTACCACAAAAACCTTAATTTTTTAAAGACCATGCCAAAAGAGTGAAAGCTCTACCACGATGGAAAGGGTTCATGTGCAAATATGGACAAATTGAATCTGCCATTCAAGGATCAATCCAGAGAAGTGCACAAAACCTAATGAGAGATAGGTGATGCCATTGTCCCCTTAGGCTATGGCAACCCCTGAAATAAAGACAAATTTTGAATAGTTCTTGGTCCATGTGGATCCTGTTGCGTTGCTTACAAGGAAGTTGGTGAAGTGGAAAGAGGAGAGAGACTAGGGCTAAGAGTCACACAACTTTAGATCATCTAATAATGTAACTGTTGGCACTAATCATGTGTTATCTTGGTCTGATGGTCTCATATTTGAGGAGATTGGGAGTTGACCCCATACTGAATCTAAGGACTAACTAAGTTCATGTTGAAACAAGAAATAGAATTCCCTGTGATTGAGTGAAATAAATATTGAGAGACTTTACTCCTTAGTAAAATGGAAGCTAATTAAACTTTGGTAGTTTTCCTTGACTGAAGAAAGGGAAAAGATATGGAGGAAAGAGATGAGTTTCAGATGTGTAGTCAAAAAGACATGAGTTCCAATCCTACTTCAATCATCTATTGTCTGTATAACCTTGAACAAGCAGGATAACCTGTTTTAGTTTTCAGTTTTCTCATCTTTAAAATGGGGAAAATAATAGCATTTATGCAATAGGGTTGTTGTGAACCTTAAGTGAAATAAAATATGTAAAGTCCTTTGCAAATCTTAAAGAACTCTGTAAATGTGGGTTAACCCTTTCCAGTTCCTCCTCCACTTGGATGTCAGATTGATCTTCCTAAAGCACATCTGACCATGGTGGTGCAGTGAATGGAGAGCTCAAAAGTCCTGAGTTCAGTTCTGGTCTCAACTTATTAGCTGTGTGAATCTGGGAAGATCACTTACCCTCTATCTGCCTTAGTATCTTAAACTATAAAATGAGCTTTCCCTCTTCATCTCCACTTCCTAGCTTTCCTGGCTTTCTTCAAGTCTCAACTAAAATCCCACCTTCTACAAAAAAGTCTTTCCCGAACTCTCTTACTTTTTAATGTCTTCTGTTATATTCATTTTATTATATATATAGTTTGTTTGTATATATTCATATTGTCTCCTCCATTATACTGTGAGCTTCTCAGTCTTTTGCACAGTGCCTGGCACATAGAAGGCACTTAATAAATGTTTATTGACTGACTGACCATTATTATTATTATTATTAATCATAGAATCAGAAGATTTAGTCTGATAGGGACCTTAGATATCATCCCATCTCTATTCCTTTGGATAGCCTGTCCTCTATCCCTGCAATGTGGTCCCTCTCACCTGGGCCTCTTAGAATTTCTATTTTCCCTCCAAGTTCAGCTCCAGCACAATCTCCTACCTAAAGTCTTTCCTGATTCCCTCCTGCTGCAGTACCTCTCTTCCAAAATTCAGCCATATTTTCTTTGCATCTATATTTTTGCATATATTTAATAAATGATGTTGTCCCTGATGTAAACTCCTTGAGAGCAGAGACTTTTTCATTTAATAACTGGTCCACACACAATGACTAGAAATTAATTAATTCTTGGTGATTGACTGAATCCAGTTCTTTTATTTTATAGATGAGTAAATTAAGGCTCAGAGAAAGAAGGTATCTTGCCTAAGATAATTCAAGTAGATAGTAGTTGAATAAGCTTTAAAACTTGGGTCCTCTTGATTCAGAATCAATACTATTTCTTAACAAAGGATAGGAAGGAGATTTGTTTTCCTTGTTTGTTTCCTTTTTATTTTGAGGTGTAAAAAGAAGAAGGGGAAAAAAATCTTAAAAGATATGCCTGAAAACCCAGGATATGCCTCAGAAGGAAGACAAAACGGGATTTAGGGAGTTGAGGAGAGATTCAAATCAACTGGCAGAACTTGTAGTATAGTAGTAACCAATGCCAGCCTCTGAATCTGGTCCACATGGTTGTGTGATTTAAATAATCTATACCTATAGACTCCTCCCTTCCACTTCAAGAAAACTGGCCTCTCATCCCTATTTTTGGTGCAAAAAGTTCCTGTTCTCATGGCTATTTCTGTGAGCAACTATTACTCCATTCTCCCTCCCCAAGCTCTAGAGATGAGTTAGAGAGGTGCAAGAAGTTCACAATGGAAAGCCCATAATGTTCTTGGGCACCTGACAGCAGAGATGCACTGAACAAGCCTTCACACAAGACAGTTACAGCCCCTTCCAGATGGGAGCAACTCCCTTCTCACTCGCCTCCTCAGAAAAAAAAAATCCCACAACTCAACACTTCCAAACATTGAGACAATGGGAAAAATAACTCGTGAGCCATATGAAGAAAACCAGTCTGGATGCCAGGAAAATGATGGATTGCATAAGCTTTGACAGGGTGTAAAAGGAGTAGGGGTAATATGGTATTTATTAAAAAATAACTCCATGTGGAGAGAGTTTCAAGCCCCAGCCTCAGCAGGCTTGGGGCCCAGGAGGATGAGAACACACTTGGAAGTGAGCAGATTAGCTTCAGACTTGTGGGCTCACAACTCTTGGCCAGCTGGGGTACTGGCCCCCAGACTGTCGAAGAAAAGGCACCGGCTTCAAGCCTGTTTTTCTCTCATTACTCTAGAATACTTGTATCCATCCACAGCTAACAGGCACCTGGCTTCCCACTGGGGTCAGGAAGCTCCCATTCCTCCATGGTTCTGCCCTTCCCAATCCTTTCAACTCTCCAGAAGAAGGACAGCCTGGTGCTCACCTGAGACTGTTTGAGCTGGAGAAGTCGCAACAGCTCCGGCTTCCGATGGTAATCCTTGGCCCGGGCATCCGAAAATACATAGATGAAAGAGCCAGGGTTCGAGATTTCCACTGCTGCCTTGATGGCACCAACACTCATCTCTGGGCAGTCACCTCCACCCTGTAACCCAGATGAGCATTAGAATAGTGTTCCCTAATCTTCTTTAGTCTAGGAAACATGAAATAACTTTATAAGAAGAACAAATGAGTCCTCTCAAACTTTCCTTTTTCATGTAGCATTTCAAGGGCCCAACCAAACATTTGTCTCTACATTCAGGTCTTCCTCAATTATAATAAATTTCACAAGCAAAGACATACCACTTTCCCAATCTTCTCTCTCCCCCGCCCCAATTATCTCTTGTCTCTGTCTTCAGCAAAAACAAACTGAGGGGAGTCATTGAACAGAATATCAAATACACAAAATGGATCCTCACTCCTATTTATTTCAGTGGTGGGGGACTAAAATGTGAACCACTACATATAATATCTGATTTTTTTTCATTATCTTGGTTAATTTTACTAAACTAATTTTCCTTCTTTTTTTTATTTTTTGTGAAGGATAACTATAGGGAAAGTGAGAAGGAATACACTCAGAAATGCAGATGACATAAAAATATACCAGTAAAACATTATTAGAAAAAAAAATGCTTATCAGAGTAACAAAACCATCTGGAGTCATAGTGTGAAAGAATCTTCACCCCACCCAAAACTCTTAGAAGATGATGGAATAGGACATCAGGATGTTCTAGTCTCCCATGATTGACAGGAGAAAGGCAGGATAGAAGGAGAGGAATAAAAATTGCTTTGGAATAAAAATTGTCCCTGAGATGTAGGAGCCTAAAGAGCAGCCTCACCTGTACATAGAGTTCTCTCAGTTCCCGCTGGAACACGGCAGGATCCGATGTGAGAGTCACTGGTCCAATATCTGTCAAAGAGACCAAGACAAACTGGGACCTCTCTCATAACATCAGAAGGGTCCTGTTCCAGAGATGCAGAGGAGAGTGGTTTCCCATCCTATTTATTCTTCTCCAGGGAGATGGAGAGGGAAATATCTAAGCTTTAGAATCTTCTTGAGTTATACTGTCTCTAGGAACAAATACATACTTTTGTCTGGCATATGTAAAGCCCTTCATATCCCAGCTCCAACCTATCTTGCCAGGCTTATTACACATAAATAACTTTCATGCATTTTATGGTCAGATGCAGGACACATCGTTCAACTCCCATTTCTCTATTTTTTTGCACAGAAATTCCCTCCTCATCTCCTCCTTTTAGATTCAAATCAAGTCTATCCTCTACAGAGATTCTGTTCATCCCAACTGCCACAGTATCCCTCCTTCTGTTGCCACAACCAATAACTTTGTATTTACTTTTATATATTTACACGTGTAACCTCTCCTGATAGAATGTAAATTACTTGAGGTCAGGGATTCATATTTTTCTATTACTCAATAGTATATTGTGTTTTTATTTTGAGTTTTTATTTTTCCAATTAAATGTAATGATCGTTTTCAACATTCATTTTTTTAAGATTTTGAGTTCCATTTTTTCTTCCTCCCTCCCTTATCTCCCCCTTCCCAAGACAGCAAGAAATCTAATATAGATTATGCGTGTGCAATCATTTTAAACATATTTCCATATTTGTCATGTTGTGAAAGAAAAATCAGAATAAAAGTGAAAAAAAATCATAAGAAAGAAAAAGCAAACCAAAAAAAAAAAAAAGTGAAAATAGTATGTTGTTATTGACACTTAGGCTCCATATCTCCCTCAGGAACTCTTTTTTTATTTTTGGCTTTGTATTCTTTGAACCTGCAATTTTCTAGCTACTTAACAAATGCATTGATTGTTTGGGATAGCTTGGTGGTTCAGAGTCTGGAGGCAGGAAGACATAAATTTAAATTTGGCCTCAGACATTTATATTCATTTTAACTCTGGGCAAAAAGTTTGACTGCTGTTTGCTTCAGTTCCTCTATCTGTAAATAAAAATAAAAAAGTTTGACTGCTGTTTGTCTCAGTTTCCCCATCTATAAATAAAAATAAAAAGAGTACCTATCTCCCAGAGTTATTGTGAGGATCAAATGAGACAACATTGTTAAGTGCTCAGTTTAGTACTTGGCACATAGTGGACACTACATAAATGTTAGCTGTTATTATAGTCATTGTGGTTATTGTTGCTGCTGTTATTATTATAGCTATTATTATTATTATTTGTTGTGTATGCTTTTCCTGAACCAAGATGGAGAAGAAAGGCAAGATGGTTGTAGGAAAAAAAGCTCTGGATTTGGAAGCAAAGGTTTTGAGTTCAAATTTCAGCTATTCTACTTCCTATTTGTGAGAACTTGACAAGTCACTTTATATATCCTATTTCACTTTCCTCAGCTAGAAAATGGGAATGATAATTCTTGTGTTATCTACTTAACCCAGTCCTGTGGAGAAAAAATCCCATTGTGAACCTTAAAACCCTATACAAATATGAATTACTATATAATTCACAGCTTAATTATGTATCTATTTTGTACCATTCAGTATATGTGAATCTTTTCTCCTAATTCAATTATAAGTTTCTTGGAAATTTCACTCATCTTTTTCAGGGCAAGGACCATGACTCTCTCATCTTTGTAACTCTTCCTTCCCTCCCACATGGTCTTGTACATTTTGGCACTTTAGGATTTGCAAAACACTCATTTCTTACAGACTATTCTGAAGGAGGTGCTACAAGCATTGTCAATCTCCACTTTCCCCTTTGTGAGTGAGGAAACTAAGGCCCCAAGAGCTGGAGTGACCTGCCCAGGTTAATACAGCTAATAAATATAAGAGGTAAGACTGAAATCCAGGTCTCCTTGACTACAAGTAGAACATTCACTAGTTTATGCTATGTCAAATCATTCAAGACATTGTTATTGAATGAAAGAGTAAATGAATGAATAATTAGATAAGTGCTCATTGAATACCAAGTTAAGCTAAATCTGAGAGAACAATAACCGAGTTTGTCCCATTTCTTGTGAGCCTCATTCAATATGACCCTTACTAAGCCTTTCCCCCCAGCCAGTTTTAGGAAGCAAAAGGAAAGAATCCTTCCTTCCTTGTTTCTTGCTCACTGAGAAAAATCCTCTGAGGCAACTTTCTCCTTTTCTCTGTTTCTAGCCATAAACCTGCTCTGAAGAAAAGGTGTCATATTCAGGCCTGGCAAGCACTTCTGTCTAAAAAGAGAAGTAGCTATGTACTGTCAGGACTAGCTCATTGTAAGATCTTGGTACCTTGATCTTAGATGAGGAGTGAAGAGGTGGGACTCATGTAGATGGTCAAATGTGGAGTCCATTTATTCCAAATTCTCTCAATTTTTTATACCTTAATATCCTTACATAATTATAGTACTCTGAGCATGTGCTAACTTACATACTTCTTACATACTGCCATGCGGGACCACATAAACAACTTGCTATTGTGTGCAAATGTCTCTTTGCCACTTAGTGTAACTCTGCTTTAATTACAACACAAGTTGCCATGTCCCCTGACTTCTCCGGAAGACTGAGAGCCCTTAGAGAGGGATGGGGAGCTGAACCAGACACTTTCAGCAGGGTTCCTTTTACTGTACTAAAGGGTCTTATACCTCATCCAAGGTTCCCCACTATCTGTGGCCCTCTACAGAGGTAGAAATGGTGTTTCCTCAGGCAGCACTGTCTAAGGGTGAACAACAGTGGCAGGAACTTCACTGCCACCACTACCTATTCCCTTTGTTAGTCAACCAATAAGTACTTTTTTCCCCCTGAGACTGGGTTAAGTGACTTGCCCACGGTCACACAGCCAGGAAGTATTAAGTGTCTGATGTCAGATTTGAACTCAAGTCCTCTTGACTTCAGGGCTAGTGCTCTATCCACTGCACCACCTAGTTACCCCTCACTAAGCACTTTTTAAGCATCTATTTTGTACCAAGCATTGTGCTAAGGGATGAAGATCCTTCCCTTCCCCCGGAAAAAAGGCAAAAAGCAGTCTTTGCCCTCAAGGAGCGCATGAGGCCAGCCATCAGGTTTTTCCTTCCCTCTCTCCATTCACAAGGAGAATACCAGCTCATAAAATTACAAAACAAGTTGGGAATCTGTCCCAGACTCCTCCCCAACATACACATATCCACCCACCTATCCCGACTCTGCTATATATGCCTGTCATTCCTCTCTACACTATGTTGACATGGAGGCAATTTTAGGTATTTCAAGTAAAGGAGGGTGAGCAAGGACGAGATTGAAATTAAAGAGATAGCATAGTGCAATAGAATTCATGCTGGATTTGCTGTTACAGAGCTCTGATTTAAATCCTGCCTCAGCCATATATTGGGTAGATGATCTTGGGCAAGTCACATGCTCACTCATTCTGAGTTTCTTCATCTACAGAATGAGAAAGTAGAACTATATGACCTCTAAGGTTCCTTCCACCTTTAAGGCAAAGATGTACTTTGAGTTCTTCTTTACCCTGGGTCACATGTCATGTATGTCATGAAATTAATTCCACATCTCAGGGAATTGCCTTCTTCCTCAGTGGTGGAGTTACTTTAGCTGTAATTAAACCAACTAAAGATCATGCCTTTTTCTATTTTTGGAGGTAACCAGAGTTTACCCAGAATCACAGAACTATTGTGCAACTGAGGTCATATTTGAATTCAGGTCCTCCTGCTTCCAGAGCCTGGTGGGTGCTCTATCCACTGTGGCACTTAGTTGCCCCACACCTTTATCTTAAAGTTCAAGATAGATGAGCCTACAAAACCAATCAATTTGAACCTTTCTTGACAATGCATGGCCATGAATTGTAGCATTGTGGCATAGTAGCTAGGACATTGGACCTGGAGTTGGAAAACTTCAGTTCAGATCCTGTCTCAGACATACAAGCTGTGTGATTCTGATTTGGGGGAGGGGAAGAAGAGAATTATTTATATGGGACCACTCTGTGACAGATACTGTGCTAAGAACTTTACAAAGATTATCTCAAGTGATTTAACTTTTCTGGGCCTCAGTTCCCTTATCTGTTAAAGACAGAAACTAGGTTCAGTGATCTCTCAGGTTCCTTTCAGCTCTAAATCAGTGATCCTTTGAAGCAGATTTTAAAATGGCATAAGTGTTCTAGAGTCAATGAGTCAGTCAATAAACACTTAATAAGAACATGCTGTGTACAGGGAAAGTATATGTCATGGAAAACAGAGATGATAGAGGTTTAAAGGAGTAATCTGTTCAAACTCTTCATTTTATCTATAAGGAATCTAAGGCCCATTGAGATGACTTGCCCGAGAGAGGTAAGAGAGAGGGAGAGAGGAGGAAAGAGGAGGGGGGAGAGGAGAGAGAGAGAAAGAGAGAGAGAGAGAGAGAGGAGAAGAAGAAAAGGAGGAGGAGGAGGAAGAAGAAGAGGAGGAGGAGGAGGAGGAGGAGGAGAAGAAGAAGAAGAAGAAGGAGGAGGAGGAGGAGGAGGAGGAGGAGGAGGAGGAGGAGGAGGAGGAGAAGGAAATGAAGGAATGGAGGAAAGAAGGAAGGAAGGAAGGAAGGAAGGAAGGAAGGAAGGAAGGAAGGAAGGGAGGAAGGGAGGAAGGGAGGGAGGGAGAAAGAAAAGAAGGAAGGAAAGAAAGGAGAGAAGAAAGAAAGGAGGGTGGAAGAGAGAGAAAGAAAGTTACAAAAAAGAGGAAGAAAGAAAGAAACAAAGGAATGAAGGGATAGAAGAGAGAGAAGGAAAGAAAAAAGAGAAAAAAGCAAGAAAGAGAAACAAAGAAAGGAAGGAATAGAAGAGAGAAAGAAAGAAAGAAAGAAAGAGAGAGAAACAGACAGAGGGAGCTCCCTCCCAGAGAGAGAGAAAGAGGAAGGGAAGGAGGAAGAAAGAGAAAGAGAGAGAATCCAGTCCTCTAATGCCAGTCTCAGCATTCTTTCTACCAGACTCTATGGGTATGCATCCCATTTCAATAAGTCTCCCCACCACTCTCCAGACAGCTGATTCAACATAGATGATGGTCCTTATTTTTAATTAATGCTAGCACATTGGCTCCATTTGTTTTGCTGAGTGCCTAACCCATGGTCATTACTCAGGGAGAAGGGGCCAGAGATAGTAATTTATGCCATGATGTTCCTAGCAACAGAAGACATTTTCATCAGCAGGAGTTAGAGCAAGACACTTACAAATATGAATTCTTCCCTCCCTGTGTTCAGCCATTATTGACTCAGGACAGAAATTCCCCCAGACAGCATATTAGGTTTTAAATTTGACAAGCATTTATTAAGCACCTACTATGTGTCAAGCACACCGCTAAGCACTTGATAAATATCTCATTTTATCTTCACAACACTGGGAGGAAGGGATGTACTATTATAGTTCCCATTTTGCAGATTAGAAACCTGAAGAAAATAGAAGTTAAGTGTCTTGTCCATGGTGGCTCAGCCAGTGTGTGTCTGAAGTTCAATTTGAACCCAATTTAATTCCAAGTGCAGAATTCTACCCTAGGTGCCTTGGTATAAAAAGGGACACAGTATTCTCTCCATACAAAGAAGATGCTTCCCTATTAATGCATTGTCTATGGACCATACCATGTTAGGGATGTTTTCTCAGTGGTAAAGACAGAATTGCATCAAGCCACCTATATTATCTTTTCTGCTCCCCTAGAGGCTGGCCAGAGTTTGGGGAGAAATATGGGGCCAAAAAACAGTATGAACCTTACTTGTCCATGATCAACAGCATGATGTATCCTTAACCTTGGTCCCCTTATTACTTTGTAAAGTGTACTAAGCAAGTACTTAGTGTACTAAGCAATTGAAATCAGAGTACAGAAAACTGTTTATTGACCACACAGACATATTTTCTATATCCCCTAAGAGCAAGGCACAGAGCTAGATTCCAGGAAATCACATCACTACATATAATTGCTCCCTGGATATATGAATTGGATTTCCCAGAGAATAGTAGAAATTTCAAAGACACTGAGCCCAGGTGCTTATCAAAACCCAAACATCTGCTGGCAAACTCCCAGCAAAACACTCCCCCAAGCCACTTGGCATGCCACGTAGACAGCTTCTGTGGGGGCCAAGGCTCATGGGAGCCCTCCTCTTATGGGAAGCATATATTTATGAGCTTTCTTATAACCTGCTTTAAAATTCACATTAGGATCACCAATTCAGGCTGAAAGGGACCTGCCAGAACTCCAGGTCTGAGACCATCATATTTTCTGACCCTCCCTCACCCCATACAGTAATCCAGCCAGTTATTCCCAATATAGCTCAATTCAACCCCAAAGCAAAAAAAAAAAAAAAAAAAAAAAAAAAAAGATAAGCAAGTCACTTATTCCCTCTGGGTCTTTGTTTCTTCATATATAAAATGAATGGTTGAAGGAGATGATGATTAAGATTCCTTCCCGCTCTGAAACAAGCCAGGATTTATTAAGCATCTGCTATGTAGCAGGCACTGTGTTAGACACAGGAAATACAAAAACAAAAGTAAAATGTTCCCTGCCCTCATAGAGTTTGCATTCTATAGAATTGGAGGGAGAAAAAATACATTTATAAGCAAACATAAAAATAAATACACAAGCCTAACATAATTTGGTGGTGGATTTCTGCCCAATATGTTTTAATCAGACAGGTCTGGATAAAAGTGGATTCCTCCTTTTGCCTAGATTACCCTAGATAGACTGATATGGATATAAAGAATTTGGCCAATACTGAGTTCAGAAACAAATCTCCTAGACTCTCATTAGAAAAAGCCCACCCCTCATTATAATATTCACTCTCATTACTTGTTAACCAATCAGAGTTGATTGCCACCCTCAGGATATCGGAAGGGAGAGGGATAAATGACTCTCAAGGATGACCCAGTGATTGTAAACCTGGGTGACAAGAAGGTAAAGAAATTCAGATCAGAAAAAGGGTGAGATTGAGGGTAAATAGAATGAATTCCATTTAGGAATTGAGATGTATATCTTCTATTACTATGCCTTTGTTCAGATTGTTCTTCACACCTCTAATGTACCCCATCCTCCCCTTCACTTATCAGGATTCCTAATTTTCTTCAAAATTCAGATAGTACAAAATGTTTGTGATGGAAGATTAGAGCTCAGAAGAGAATCTAGAGTTGATTACATAGGACTGGGAGCCTTTCCGTAAGAAATAATATGGCTCTCTGGAAGGAAGAGGAGGAAAGGTATATTAGCCAATGTAGTGATGTAAAAAAAAGAGATTTCAATAAAAATTTATATTTAAATTTTAAAAAGCACTGTTAAGAGAGACTATGGATAAATTTAAAAAGCAGTTGTAGTTGAGTGATGAGGTAGCGAGCCAAATAGAGAAGAGAGGAAGTACAAGTAATGAGAATAAACAGCTTGCTTAGAATTTTGGCTATGAAAGAGAGGAAGGACCTAGAATGACAGTTTCTGGAGATGATCAACTCAAATGAGGTGTCATGGGCATGTTTTTAGATAGTAGAGAAGGAACTAAAAGAGAGGGAAAGATTTGCAGGAGTCGGGGAATGATTTGTGGAGACAATCTGCTGAATGAGAGGGAAGGAAATGGCATCAGATATACATACATGTAGAAGTATAAACCTATGACAATAATGCTAACTGAGAGTTATGGAAGTCTTAATAGAATGGAAACCCAGGGGAACCAAAAGACCTTTGACCCTTACTGTTTTTCATATATAATATTCCTTTTCCCATTTCCATGTCTTTGTACTGGTTGTACCCCAGAGGTCAACAATGTGCTTCCTTCTCACCTTCACCTTTTAGAATTACTAGTTTTCTTCAAAGCTTAGTTCTAATACCATCTTTGGAATCCAGATAAAGCCCTTCACAACCCCCTCCCATTCCACAATCCTCACCATCCAAAAATTATCTTGAATTTACTCTGTGTGTTTGTGTGTGTGTGTGTGTGTGTGTGTGTACACATATATTGCTTCCTCTTATAGAATATAAGCTCCTTGAGGATAGGGAATGCTTCATTTTAAACTTTTTATCACTCCTTGAAGATTCTTACACAGGCATAAGATGTCCCTGTCATCTCATTTCAAGCACAAGATGACACAGTTCAGATCCAGGAGTCACTGGGGGGAGGGGGGGGAGCAGGGAAGGGCTACCTTAGAGTATACAGAATAAAATGTATATATTCCTTCTTTACTCCTCATTTCCTCACCAATAAAAGCATTCTGAAAACCTCCTACCTCACCCACCACAAAGAGGAGGAGGAAGAAGAAGAAGAAAGGAGGAAGAAAAAGGAGAAGGAAGAGGAAGAGGAGGAGGAGGAAAAGGAAAAAGAAGAGAGAAAACAAAGAAGCAAGAGAAAAATGAGAGGGAGAGAAAGGATGAAATAGGGAGAGAGAAGGAAGAAAGGAGAAAGAGGGAGAGAGAGGAAAGAGAGAAAAAGAAAAGAAGAAAAAGGAGAGAAATAGAGGAATGTAGGGAAAAAGAGGGAAAGAGAGAAGAGAGAGAGAGAGAGAGAGAGAGAGAGAGAGAGAGAGAGAGAGAGAGAGAGAGAGAAAATCTGCTGTAACACAGTCCTTTAGTGAAGGTCTTATCTCTATGAGCCAGACACAGCTCCTTGTTTGCCGTCTTTTTATGTTAGCACAATGACTAGTATCTGTACCTGGCACTTTGCTGGAATCAGCACAGACTTCTGAATCTAAATGGAGACTTGTACCCTGAGACTGAGCAGAAGAGTTGGATTTTCTCCTAACATGAAGGATTGATTTTCTCCCATCTTTATTTTATTATGGGAGACTAGTTAATAGCAATGTCACTCAAAGGGTTTCCAAAAAGCCCATCAACACCACCCGCTGCTATTCCCCTCACACTCACACATCCCACATACACATGCACGGGGGCACTTTCTGTTCTGAAGCTTCCTATAACTCTTTGGCAAGCAGTAAGAAGAATTGATTGCTTACTTGTACAGAATCCTAAACTGAACATTCTGCAGAAAGGAAGGGTAAGGAAGGGAAGGATAAAAAAAGGAATAGGAATGTCTCCCTTCTCAGGACACTTAGCAGTCCAGGAAAGGAGACAGGATACTAGCTTGAAAAGAACTAAAGGAAATAATTACTATTCCTTTTCATAGGCTGTGTTCCTATTTCTCACCACCCATTTTCTTGTAATTCACTCCCTTCTCATTTCTTCCCCTTAGAATTCTGGGCTTCCTTAAAGAATCCTCCTCAGATTAGATTCTACCTTTTATGGGATGCCTTTTTCAACCCCTGCCTTCCCTAATTGTTTAGGCTCTATTTCCTTATCTATTTACATTTTACCCATTTTTATTAGTTATTTAGATATTGTATCCCTTTTCAGTTAACATGTAAGCTCCTTCAATTAGTCAACATTCAAATGCCTACTATGTGCTAGGCATTGCACTAGCTTCTAGGGACACAATAAGAAAAATAAAATCATTCCTGCTCTCAAGGAGCTTACATTTTCTGGGAGAAATATATGAATAAATACAACATATAATACAAAGCAAATTTGTATTGCTCATTTATTTGTATTGGTCATTTGGGATGCTAGTGGGAGGCATTGATAGTAAGGACATGGGGGTCAAAAAAAGAGTTCATGTTGTAAGTATTCTTTGCTCTAAGCTCTAAAGAAAGCCAACAGTTCTAAGAGGCAGACGTGGTAGGAGGATTGAAAACCAAGTATAGGGAACAGCCTAGGATAAAGGCATAGAGATGGGAGATGAACTGGCAAGTATAGATAACTATGTGAAGCTAGTTTGGTTACATACCAAAGAATGCATACAAGGGAGTAGGATGTAATAAGCTCCAAAAATTAGGTAGGGACCAATTTGTAAAGAGATCTTCTTTAAATAGAGGTTGAATAACTCATTGAGCAGAGAGAGTGAGAACTATGCTTTGGCAGGTGTTTGGAAGATGGATTGCAAAGGAGAGAAAATGGTTTGTTTGTTTGTTTGCTTTGTTTTGTCCTTATACCCTTATTGCATAGTAACTTTTATATGGTTGCTTAATAAATGTTGGTTTAATTGAAGTGATTTGAATCACAACATTTTCCAAAAGTGTGTTATATATAGCATCCAAAGCAAGTCATAAAGGATCACCATCACTCATCCTGATCAGGCAAAGGATGAAGTCCTATATTTGTGGAACCAGAAAACCAAGCCCTGCTGAGCCAACAGTGGTGGCCTAGGCTCCTAGGCAATCAACAAAGAAAGGTTGATAGAGACACTGGCCATATATGTGGTTCCACACTTTCCCTACCATCACTATGTCCCATCCTGCCACAGGCTAGACCCAGGAAGACCCAGACCTCTGCTCTCCTTAGAGGAAGCTATCAAGGCTACCCACCATGAATTGAGAGAGGTGCCAGAATGAACCCTAGGGAAATCTTGAGAGATGTATCTCTTTCTAAGGGGCCAGGACTCAGAAAGAACAATACCCATGAGGGAGCTCATTTTTCCAAAAAACTCTGGCAGAAAGAACACTGGACTGGGTCAGGAAAAGGTAGCCTCTCTAGCATCTCATAAGTCTTCCCCTACATAGAGAGGGATAGCAATATCAGATAATACTAAAAGGCAGAAAGGTTTCTTAAGTGTTAGGGAAAGTATAATATCTACAGTTTCTCTAATGGCAACTGTTCAGAATACATACACAAGCAGGGAAGCTAGGTGATGCAGTGGGTAGAGCATCAGCCCTGAAGTCAGGAGGACCTGAGTTCAAATCTGGTCTCAGACAGTTCATACTTCCTAGCTGTGTGACCCTGGGCAAGTCACTTAACGCCAATTGCCTCAGCAATAAATAAATAAATACACAAGTTCTTTGAAATTTGAAATACTGAAATACACCAAAGCCTTTGACACTCCAAAATGAGATTTAATGTATTAAGCATACTACATTGCAAGTCACAAATTAAAATAAGAAACCATACAAACAATGATTTTCAATCTATAAACATGTGTGTATAGTCCTTATATCCTCATTTGTAAAAGAAGTGAGTCAGAAACATTCCAAATTATGAAATATAAATGTAATGGAATGCTATTGTGCTATAAGAAATGATAAAAAGGATAATTTTGGAGAAAACTGGGAAGGCTTATATGAATTGATGAAAAGTATAGGGGCCAGAACCAGAACAATTTATACAATAACAATATTTTAAAGACAAACATCACAAGAAATAGGAAGAGAAATTCCATTAAAAATAACTGCAGATAATATAAAATGTTTGGGAGTATTACCTGCCAAGACAAAGTCAGGAACTATATGAACACAATTATAAAACACTTTTTACACAAATAAAGTTAGATCTAGACTACTGGAAGAATATCAAGTGCTCAAGGATAGGTCGAGCTAATATAATAAAAATGACAATTCTACCTAAATTAATCTACTTATTCAGTCCCATACCAAATCAAACTGCAAAGAAATTACTTTATAGAGTTAGAAAAATAATAACAAAATTAATCTAAAAAAAAACAAAAGATCAAGAATTTAAATGATTAATGAAAAAATGCAAAGGAAGGTGGCCCAGCTGTACCAGACCTTAAACTATATTGGTTTAAACTAAATTGGTGGTCATAAAAATCATTTGGCACTCCTTAGAAATAGAGTAGTAGACCAGTGGAATAGGTTCACAAGACACAATAGTCAATGAATATAGTAATCTGGTGTTTGATAAACCCAAAGACTCCAGCTTCTGGTAGAAGAACTCACTATTTGACAGAAGTTGCTTGGAAAACTGGAAAACAGTATGACAGACAGTAGGTATTGAGCAACTCCTAACACTATACCAACATAAGATCAAATTGAGTTCATGATTTAGTCAAAAAGGGTGATACTCTAAGTAAATTAGGAAAACGAGATTTGTGGAGGAGATTAGGAGAATTCAAATTTATGGAGAAGGAAGGAATTTATGGTCAAAGAAGAACTAGAGAACATTATGAAATGCAAAATGTAGATTTTGATTACACTAAATTAAAAAGGATTTGTACAAACAAAACCAATGCAGCTCCCGATTAGAGAGGGAACAGAAAGCTGGGGGGGAAATTTATATCCAGTGTTTTTGATAAAAATCTCATTTGTAAAATATAGAGAACTTACTCAAATTTAGAAGAATATAAGCCAGGGTCAAAGGATATGACCAATTTTCAAATGATGAATTTGTCATTTCTAGTCATATGAAAAAATGCTTTAAATCACTATTGATTAGAGAAATGCAAATTAAGACAACACTGAGGTACCATTTCACACCTCTCAGATTGTCTAAAATGACAGGAAAAGATAATGATAAATGTTGGGAGGGATATGGGAAAACTGGAACAACAATACATTGTTTGTGGAGTTATGAATTAATCTGAACATTCTGAAGAGCAATTTGGAACTGTGTCCAAAGGGCTATAAAACTTTTTTTTATATACCCTTTGATCCAGCAGTTTTTCTACTGAGTCTACTGAGATCAAATCTAAGAGATCGTAAAAAAAGAGAAAAGGATCCACATGTGCAAAAATGTTTGTAGCAGAACTGAAAATTGTGTGGATGCCCATCAGTTGGGGAATGACTGAATAAGTGATGGTATATGAGTGTAATGGAATGTTATTGTTATGTAAGAAATGATGAGCAGATTGATTTCAGAAAAACCTGCAAAGACTTGCATGAACTGAGGCTAAACGAAGTGACTAGAACCAAGAGAATATTCTACATAGCAAAAAGATTATGTGATGACCATCAGTGATGGCCTTGGTTCTTTTCAACAGTCAGATGATTCAAGGCAATTCAGATAGACTTGTGATAGAAGAGCCATCCGTAACTAGAAAGAGAACCATTGAAATTGAATGTGGTTCAAAGCATAGCATTTTCACTTTTATTGTTGTTGTTGTTGTTTGCTTGGTTTTTTCATTCTTTCTTTCATCTTTAGATCTGATTTTTCTTGTGTAGCATAATGAATGTAGAAATATGTTTAGAAGAATCGTATATATTTAACCTATATTAGATTGCTTGCTGTCTATGGGAGAGGGTTGGGGAGAGAAAGGTAGAAAAATTTTGGAACACAAGGTCTACAAAGATGAATGTTGAAAACTATCTTTGCATGTATTTGGGGGAAAAGACTATTAAAGATAAACACCTTTGAAATACTTAGGAACTCTGGCCTTGGAACACACTGAATCAGCAGCAGCAGTTTTGTTCATACTCAAATCTGATTTGCAGTCCTGGATGGCAATCTCAGGGTAAAGAGGAATACTAGAACACCAGAGCTTACTGTCACAATGGAGCAGGGACTCTTTCACAGTTCCAGAGCAGAAAAGAATACTTGTGGTTGCTCACAGACCAAAGCACAGGCCAGACGAATAATAAACACCTCTTTATATCATACTTTGGAAAAACTGAAAACTTACAGGTCCCTAGAAGTATCTCTGAAACAAACTGCATAAAACCCTTGAAGCTTGGGACAGTGCTTCCTCCACCCTGGAAGCAGAGCCCTACTTTAACAAGGTGTTAAAAAAAATCAAGAAATAGGCTGGGGAAATGAGCAAACAACAGAAGAAAATTCTGACCATAGAAAGTTACTATGGTGACAAGGAAGACCAAACACACACACTTAGAAAAATATAACAAAGCCAAAACTCCTATATCCAAAATCTCCAAGAAAAGTATTAATTCAAGTAAGAACATAGAAGAGTTCAAAAAAAGATTTTTAAAGTCAAATAAAACTGGTAGAGGGAAAATTGGGAAATGAATGAGAATAATACAAGAAAATCATGAAAAAAGAGCTTGGTAAAGAAGACACACAGGAAAAAAAAAAAAATAACATCTTCAAAAACAAACTAGGCCAAAGAGTAAAAGAGGTATAAAAATTCACTGGAGAAAAAAAAAACTCCTTAAAAATTAGAATTAGCCAAAAGGAAAAAGAGGTACAAAAGCTCACTTTAAAAAAAATTCCTTAAAAATTAGAATTGAGCAAATGGAAGCGAATGACTTTATGAAAAATCAAAAAACAAAAAGAGTGAAAAAATAGGAGACAATGTGAAATATCTCATGGGAAAAACAACTGACCTGCAAAGGATATGAACAGACAATTTTCAGATGATGAAATTGAAACTATTACCACTCATATGAAAGAGTGTTCCAAATCATTATTAACCAGAGAAATGCAAATTAAGACAATTCTGAGATACCACTACACACCTGTCAGATTGACTAAGCTGACAGGAAAAAATAATGATGAATGTTAGAGGGGATGCGGGAAAACTGGGACACTGATACATTGTTGGTGGAGTTGTGAACAAATCCAACCATTCTGGAGAGCAATCTGGAATTATGCCCAAAAGTTATCAAACTGTGCATACCCTTTGACCCAGCAGTGCTACTTACTAGGCTTATACCCCAAGGAGATACTAAAGAAGGGAAAGGGACCTGTATGTGCCAAAATGTTTTGCGCAGCCCTCTTTGTAGTGGCTAGAAACTGGAAAATGAATGGATGCCCATCAATTGGAGAATGGTTGGATAAATTGTGGTATATGAATGTTATGGAATATTATTGTTCTGTAAGAAATGACCAGCAGGATGAATACAGAGAGGCTTGGAGAGACTTACATGAACTGATGCTAAGTGAAATGAGCAGAACCAGGAGATCATTATATACTTCAACAACAATACTCTATGAAGACGTATTCTGATGGAAGTGGATTTCTTTGACAAAGAGACCTAATTCAGTATCAATTGATCAATGATGGACAGAAGCAGCTACACCCTCCCCCAAAAAAAAAAAAACACCGAAATGAGATTGCCATCCAGGACTGCAAAAACTGTTTGCATTTTTGTTTTTCTTCCTGGGTTATTTTTACCTTCTAAACCCAATTCTCCCTGTGCAACAAGAGAACTGTTTGGTTCTGCACACATATATTGTATCTAGGATGTATTGCAACATATTCAACACATATAGGACTGCTTGCCATCTAGGGGAGAGAGTGGAGAGAGAGAGGGGAAAATCGGAACAGAAGTGAGTGCAAGGAATAATGTTGTAAAAAAAAAAATTACCCTGGCATGGGTTCTGTCAATAAAAAGTTATTATAATAAATAAAAAAAATTAAAACTAAAAAAAAAAAAAGAAAAGAAAAAAAAAACAACTGGCCTGGAAAATAGATCCATGAGAGATATTTTTTAAATTATTGGATAACTTAAAAAGTATGATTCAAAAAAAAAAAAAACCTAGACATCATCTTTCAAGAAATTATCATGGAAAACTTCCCTGATATTCTAGAACCAGAGAGTAAAATAGAAATGGAAAGAATCTACCAGTCAGTTCCTGAGACCCTGAAATGAAAACTCCCAGGAATATTGTAACCAATTCTATAGTTCCCAGATCAAGGAGAAGATATTGCAATCAGCCAGAAACAATTGAAGCATCATTTAGTCACCGATAGGATAAGACAAGATTTAGTAGCTCATATGAGAAGAACAAAAACAAAAAGCAAAAGAAGTATTTATATACCTTAAGGTTTACAAAGTGATTTATAAATGTCTCATTTTTTCTTCATCAAAACTCTGGGGCATAAGTATTATTACTATCTATATTTTTCAGATGATAAAGCTGAGACTGACTTGCCCAGATCACAGATTTAGGAAGTGTCTATAGCTGAACATGAACTCCTGTTCTTTATCCACTTTACCACCTAGAACAAGACTTCATTTGTTTGGACTGGATGACAGACCTAGGAAAAATGGGTAGAGACTGAAGAGAGGTATTGTTGCTATTCAATTGTTTCAGTCATGTACAACTCTTTTGTGACCCATTCATGGATTTCTTGGCAGAGATACTGGAGTGATTTGCCATTTGCTCCCCAGTTAATTTTACAGATGAAGAAACTGGGACAGAGCTAAGTGATTTGCCCAGCTAGTAAGCTGGAGAGCAATTGAGACCAGATTTGAATTCAAGCCCAACACTCTATCCACTGTGCCATCTCTAATTGCCTGAAAAGAGATAAGATAAGAGATTTAAAAGATAGATAAGAGATTTTGACGTAAGGAAAAATTTCCAAATAAAAGTATCCCAAATTAATAAATCTTTATCACTAGAGGACTTCAAGAAAAAGTTAAAAGAACTCACTCTTGATTAGATTGTTGAGAGAATTCTTGTTAAAGAACAATCAACTCAAGAGACTTTCTAACTCCAAGATTACATGATTCTGTGAAGGAAGTGACCAGTACTCAAGAGTGATTCATGGCATTTAGGGTGGGAAGGATAAGTAAGAGAAAGCAACAGGGCCCAGAGATAAGAAAGGGTGATGCAGTAGAAAGAATATTGGATGTAGAGCCAGAGCCCAGAGCCCATGGAAGAGTTCAAATCTCAGATCATTTCATGTTGCCTGGAACCCCTTCACTTCTCTGGGCCTCAGTTGTAAAATGAAAGGGATGGATGATATTATCTTTAAGGTTCTTCCAGCTCTATATGCAGGGATAAAGGTGCAAAGAAACAATTGAAGAAAGAGCAGCTATAAGAAACAGAATGGGAGGTTTTCAAAGCTGAGTCTGCACGCAAAGGGGAAAAAATTCAATGGATGCTTCAGAAAAATTATAGAGAACTTAACAAGTTACAAAGCATTTTCTCCACAACAATCTTGTGAAGCAAATGGCATCAGAACTATTGCCTCTATTTTTTTTTTCAGGTAAGGAAACGAAAATAAAAGCAGTAAATAACTCTCCCACAGTTACATAGCCAAACACAATGATTACAGCAGAGCCAAGCCTTGAACTGCAGGTAAGCTCTTTTTCTACTAACTGGTGTTATTTCTCAGGATATATGGGGAATGGGCTCAGGGACATGTTGAGAGACTGGGGAAATATGCTAGTTTTCACCATCACCAGAGAAGTCAGTGGAAGCCCTGAGGATTCCCTGGGTTTGATGCTTCAGTAGAATTAAATTTCTTTAGTGCAAGAACTGTTTTTGTTTTTAATTTTGTATTCCCCAGTGCCTAGCATGAAGCTTAATAAATGCTTGGTGAACTGAATTAAATTGAATTCATCAGACTACTACTATTGTAGAGATCACTAGGGCAAAAGTTAAGTCTTGCGCTCTGAAATAATGAAACAATACTTAATCTTTGACCTGGCACTAAAAGCATAGATTTAGGAACCTTTGAATTATTTTAACACAACATCCTCATTTTACAATTCAGAAAATTGAGGCTCACAGTGCTCAAGGGACTTACTCAGAGGCTCACTGGTCAATGTCTGAGGTAGGATGTAAATTTAAATCCAGCATTTCTAATACATATTAATATTCTGGACATTATCTTAACTTACTAATTCAACTGTAAGCAACTTGAAGGCAAGGTTTGTCCCGTTTTTCTTTTTTATTTCTTTATCATTCATGGTGGCTAGCAATGGGCCTAGCACACAGTGAGATCTCACTTGTTAATTAATGGTTAAATGAAAATTCTTCTTAGGCTGAACCAGAAAAATCAAGACAGATACTTTGCTGGGTCAGAGACCAAAATTGAATAATATCTGGGTGGGAACTGAGAACCAGGGGGAAAGGCATCTACATGAATTTGTTCTTAGGAATCTAATTAGCATCAATCATAGAAAAGGAGTTAAAATTGTGAAAGGAGCTATATCTTTCTTCCCTTTCTCCCAATATTTTCTCACTTCTTTCCCTGCATCAACCCTGAGTATCTGCTTCACGTAGGAATAGGAAAACCCATCTTTCCTTCCTCTTGTTATAGAAGGGCTTGCAAAGGTCAAATACATTTGTATGAAGTAAATGAAGAGCTACATTTATAGAGCACTTACTATGTACTAGGCGTTGTGCTAGGTGCTTTGCTTACTACGCCACCTAGCTGTCCCCCTCGTACATATTAACGTGTATTATATTATGCTATTATGTACACACACATTTTCCAATAGGCACTCCTAGGGATTTACTTGAGCTATATGAACAATCCCGGTTTTGCGTGAGACTGTAGTTGTGAATGGGGTAGAAGATGGATTTTAGACGTGAAAGCTAAAAGTGAGTGCCATCCAGGTCTAGTGGGAAAGTCACCCTTCAAAGTTCCAGTTTTAATCAGATTGCTTGTTATCCTGAGGAGGAGGGAGAATAATTTGGACCACAAAGTCTTACAAAAATGAATGTTGAAAACTATCATCACATGTATTTGGAAAAATAAAATACTGTTGCAAATTAAATAAATAAAGCTCCAGTTTTAGAAAATTATTCCGCAGTCTCAACTATATAGGAAGACGATTTCCTAGCCATCCGGGGGAGCCCCCATTGATTTCCCATACTAAAGAAAATCAAAGGGGCACAGAGAGTGAGCCCTACAATCTTCCCAGAAGCGGGAAGGGGGGGGGGCATGCCTAAGTTAGCAGTGAAGAGAATCCAGATCCCTCCTGAATGCATTCACGAAGCAAAAAGATTCCGTACCCCGTGCTGTGAGAAAGCGCAAAAGCTCGGAGTGCTGGATATTGCCAGGGATGTGGGCTGAGGACTTCCATTGGACTAGGAGGCGCAGGTGAGAAAGGAAGATAAGGGTGCTCTGACTGTGCCCGAGCCTTGCTCAGAGCGCACAATCAGGGATCTCTGGTCTTTCCCAGCTAGATTCTCCAGAGTTTGGCTCACTCACACTGAACGAGCACAGGGTGACCACCTCAAAAAGCTTTACCTCGGGGGAGGGAGGGGACAGAGTACCTGGGTCATGGAAAGGCACCAGCGCGTAGTTGGCGATGGCTTTGCTTCGCCCACTGAGACTTCGCTCCAAGATCCTGGAGGCGCCCTCGACCACCTGCTTCAGATCATCCCACATGGAGCCAGTGACGTCGAAGACGAAAGCTAAGGTGGCATCTCCGGAGGAGGGTAGCACAGGTTCCCCTAGAGGCGGCCCAGCAGCCGCTGCGGCCACCACTAGCAGCAGTAGCTCCGGCCCTGGGAGCGACAGCGGCGCCCCGGGCGTCATGCCTGCGTGCAGAGCGCACACTTGCAGCCGTTCCTAAAGCGAAGCAGAAAAAAGGGGTGCCCTCCTAACACTCTCAGCTTCCTAGTCCCGTACTCTGAGACTGCTCTAACTAGCTCTCCCACCACGTCCCACCCCTCCAAAAAGACCTCCGGGATGCCTACCCCGAGAAGCGAGCGCACTAGACAGGGCAGTGCAAAACATCAGCAGTCACAGCTCTATCTGCGCCCCTGCAAGGCCTCAGCTCGTGCGTGTGGGAAAGGGGCTCGCAGTCTTCGAGTGGGAGCCTGGGGCGGATCCTAAAGCCCACTCTATGCAGGGCCACGAGCCTGCCTCCCGCCCCTCCCCTCGGACTCCCCCCAATCCCCAGTGACTCAAACTTTCCCTTCTCCTAGCGCTCTGCTCTGCTCCTCTCTGGCTGGGGGAGGTTAGGGGAGGACACTGGGCTGACAGCTGAAGGAGAAGCAGCCTCAGCCAAGAAGCCAAGAAATGGGAATTAAGGGGAAGAAGTTCAGAAATGTGGCCGACCGGGCGGGGAGGGGGAGTGACAAAAAGGGGAGGCGGGATCGCAGGGGGACATCTGCATCTCTGCACCCCAAGACAGCTCTCCGGAAGGAGCCTTTAAGATAAAAGACCAAGCACTTTGTTCACACTTTCTTATAATAATAGTTAGCATTTAAATGTAGTTTAGTGCAGTATACAAACCTCTTCAACTCGGTTTTCTTCTCTGTGGAATGTAAGATTCTTGAGGGCAGGGACTGTTTTTTCCTTTTGTTTTTGTGCCCTCGGGTCCAGAATAATGCTTTAATATAATAAATACTTAATGAATGTTTGTTAGATTAAGTAGCTTCTATAAAACAAAGAAAATAAAACACCATCTACTAAACAAGGTTGTTGTAAACCTTACATTGATAAATATTCATTTATGTCGTTAGGCATTTTTTTTTGTTGTTTATTTGCTGAAGTGATTGGGGTTAAGTGACTTGTCCAGAATCATATAGTTAATAAGTTGCAAGTATCTGAAGGCTGAATTTGAACTCAGGTCTCCTGAAGTCCTCCTGACTTCAGTACCAGTGAGCCATATAACTGCCCTGTCATTTAGCTTTCCAAAATAATCCTTTGGGATAGGTAGTGTAGTTGGCTATTATTCCCTACTTACAGGAAAACTGAGTCTTCCAAAAATGAAGTGACTTGATTTGTTTCCATTCCAATATTGTAGTTCTTTATGTTTGTAGTCTGTACTCCCTACTACATAGAATAGACATCAAAGTGGCACAGGGAGATAGAGTGCTCCATCTATAGATGTCTCATCTTTCTGACTTCAGATGTGACCTCAGACACTTATTAGTTAGCTGTGTGATCCTGGGCAAGTCACTTAACCCTGTTGGCTTCAGTTTCCTCGTCTGTAAAATGAATTGGAAGAAGGAAATGGCAAAACACCCCAGTATCTTTGCCAAGAAAACCTCAAAATGGAGCCAGGCAGAGGTAAATACACTGAAATGATTGAATAACAACTACATCAAGAGTGAACTCACTGAAGGCAGAGACTAGCTTATCTAATTATGTACAATTTATTTTTAAGTGAGTATTTTAACTAGGGAAAATATTTAAAATAGTCTTCTTGCTCACATAGCCTTTTTGAAGCAGTTCATACATAGAACGCGCATTTGGAGTCAGAGAGTCTTGGTTTCAACTATCAATCTATTTAACAAGCTTATATGACCCTGCTCTAATGACTTCAATTCTCTGAGGTCAATTTCTCACATATAAAGTGAGAGGGACCATGATTTTTAAAAAAAAATTTTGATAATTAAGAGACTATCTTATCTAAGGAATGCATGAAAATCTTGTTAAACACTTATAGACTTCAAATCCTATATTGGACACTGGGAGTGAGACATTTTGTTCCTTCCATGGCCTAGCACAATTTCCAATGCTAAGAAGGCTGCTCAATTTACCTGTGCAAGTTATTGTTTGTTGAACGGACTAGCTAGGAGGATCAGAGTTAAAGGAAAGAGGGATTATTTACTTTGGAAAAGAGGTAGCTGGGAGGTGGGGTTGAGGAGGGACAAGATAACTGTCTTCAATTATTTCAACTGCTGTCACATGAGAAAGAAATACAACTTGCTTTTTTGACCCTAAAGGGCAGAAGCAGCAATGGGGTAGAAGTCACAGTGGCCAGTTCAGGCTTGAAGTCTGAAAACTTTCTAACTCTTAGAGTATTCGCAAAGTGGAAATAGCCTTGGGAAGTAGTGAATTTCATCTCATTGAAGATCTTCAAGGAGAACTAGAGGATCTGAACATTTTAGTCCTTTTTCTAATTCTTTTTTCAAGATGAACAAGACAGACAAGTCCATCCCTGAGGGTCCTTCCAACTATGATTCTGTCACTCCCCATCCCATTCGTTCCAAGGAATCTTTTCCCACATTCACTCACAAATGGGTGCCAAGACTTTAATGAGTGAAACTAGGGACTATATGGGTGAAAGAATCCAATATATCTTAGTTTGCTGCTCTCAGAGAAAGCCTCTAGTTCTCCTTCCTACCCCTCTAATTCTATAGATAGTCCCTAAGGAAAGAAGAGGAAAGGAAAATATAAAAGAGCAAACAGTTCCTTGCCACCATCTCCTGACCTTTGGGTAAGGATCTCAACAGTTCCAAACTTTTAGATATCCCTCTCACATGAAAAATGGGGCTGATGAGCTCTTATCATGCTGTACAAGGAGAAAAGTCCATATTCGGCATTTCAGCAGAGAGAAATTCCACTCTTAGCTCTGCAACTTACTTTACTACTAATAATGATGATTTATTATTATAAACATTAAGTATTTTGGTTTTACACTATCTCATTCAATCCTCAAAACAACCAGTGGGGAAGATACTACAGGTATCTCCATTTTGCAGCTAAGGAAATGGGTTCAGGAAGGCCAAGTCGATCACTTAAGGGCTGTGTGGCTATCAAGTGGTAGTGGAAAGATTTAAACTTAATTTCTCCACTAAAAAATAATGCCTTTCTCACCAGGAAAGGAACAAAATCATTCCCTCTCAGCCTTCGTGTCTTTGTAAAAGGAAGTCAGACTTGATACTAGATTTCCTTGCATAGGTAAATCTCTGCACCTATGATCTTTAAGGATCTCCCCAGCCTTAAATCCTATGAGCTCAAAAGAAGCTACTTTAGAATCAAATAAAATAATAGCCTGAAAATACTTTGTTAATGGTAAAAGCTCACCCAACTAGAAAATATATTATCACTAAGGTAAGAAGCAAGAAAATACTGACAATAGCTCACTTTTATACTGCCCTTCATTTGATGCCCAACATTCTTGAGTAAGGTAATGTTAACATTAATTTCATCTTACAGATAGGTAAACTAAAGCTGGAGAAGGGAGCTATACTACAAATTAGAACTGGATTTATTGTTTTGTTGATTGTCTAGGCTTAAGGAAATGATGAAGAAAATGTTATTAAGGCAATTTAAATTTTTAAAATGTATCATGTGACTGATGCTAAGTGAAGTGAGTAGAATTTAGAGTATGTTATATATAGCAACAACAAGATCATGTGATGATCAACTGTGATGAACTTGGCTATTTTCAACGAAGAGGTGATTTAAAGCAATTCCAATAGACTTAGATTTATAAGGGAAAGAGCCATTGGCAACTGGAGAGAACCATAGAGACTGAATGCAAATCAAAGTATTTTCATCCTTTGGTGGTAGTGGTGGTGAGGGTGGTTTATATAGCTTTTTTCTTTCTTGTTTTTTTTTTTCCTTCATTTGATCTAATTTTTTTTGTGGCATGATGAATATGAAAATTTTTTGAGAAATTGCATATGTTTAACCTACATCAGATTGCTGTCTTAAGGAAGAGAAAGAGAAGGGAGGGAGAAAAATTTGGAACATGGGGTTTGCAAAGGTGTATATTGAGAGTTATCTTTGCATGTATTTCAAAAAATAAAATACAAATTTTAAAAAATACAATAAAAATATAAAAATACAATAACAAAATACATGTGGGTACAGCTAGGTGGTACAGTGGATAGAGAGAATCAACCCTGAAGTCAGAAGGATCTGAGTTCAAATATGACCTCAGACATTTACTATGTGATCCTAGGTAAGTCATTTAATCCTGATTGTCTCCTATAGATATAGATAGATAGATGTGTCCTGTGTACTTGTTTTCCCCTGAAGAGTCAGTTTTTAAACATTTATTGGCACACTCCTGCATATATTCCTCAATGGTTTGCCCAACAGAGGTAGAAAATGGCTGCCAGAATTTGAATTTAGGGCCTCTGATTCAATATTTAGCCATTTTTCCCAATTACATCTAATCATGTTCTCTGTTCCATTAGCTAATTAGCAGCCAAGAAAGGTATATTTTAAAGGCTAACAACATCCAGCATATATATATATATTAAAGAAAGATGAATAAATTGGAATATCCAGAGAACAATTGAATGGTGAAAGGTCTTGTATCCATACTAGTCAGGACTGATTCATGGTATTGGGGATGTTTAGCCTACAAAAAAAGTATATCTAGGGTGAGGTATGGGGCAGGTTGGGGATGGGGGATATGATAGTAAAAGCATTTATTAAGAACCTAAGCCAATTGCACAGCCAGGTCTTTGTGCTAGGAACCGAGGCTACAAATCCTTAAAAGGTTGTTGGTCTCATGGAAAAATAATTCAATTTGTTCATTTTATTCCCAGAGGAAAGAGAACACTGGATAGACATCATAAAGGGAGAAATTTAGGTTTGATGTCATCACAGACTTCCTAACCATTTTAGCTCTCCCTAAGTGCAAGGAGTTATCTGGAGAGGTAATGAAACTTAAAGCAGAAGTCAGATGACCATTTAAAGGATATGTTATAGGGAATTCCTTCCCAGTATAGGTTTGACTGGATGGATTGTTGATTAAAAGCTAGAAAGACTTTTAAGAATATCTAATACAACTTCCTCATTTTATAAATAAGAAAGCTGAGGTGCAGAGAAGTTTAGCAACTTGCTTTAAAAAAAAAAAAAAAAAAAAAAGAAAGGAAGGAAGAAAGGAGAAAAAAGACCACACAGGTAGTAAAGGGAAGAGCTGAGATTTGAAGTTAGATTCTCTGATTCCAGGGCAGCTAGGTAGTGTGGTGGATAGACCACTGGGCATGGAGTCAGGAAGACCAGAATTCAAATTTTGCCTCAGACACTGACTAGCTGTGTGATGCTGAATGAGTTGTTTAACCCTGTTTAACCTGTCTATTTCTTCATCTGTAAAATGACCTGGAAAAGGAAATGGCAAACTGCTCTAGTACTTTTGCCAAGAAAATTCCAAATGGAGTCATGAAGAGCTGGACACGAGCGGACAACAACAATCTCTGATTGCAGTTCCAGCACTCCTTCCACAATTGAGAGAGGTTCCAACTCTGAAATCCTGTGATTCTAAAAGTAGCACCTCACCCTTTCCCATAGGATGAATGAAAACATAAGTTCCAGAAATTGTATTTGATTATCCATGTGCTTCCTAAATAGCTGCCTACTAAATTTATACAGCTATTGATAATAGACTTTTAGTAAAGTCTTCAGTACCAAAAGGCTATATGCCAGCCAATTTATACACATAATGAGATTGCTCATGTGGGCAGCAGCCCACTGGTCACAAACCTATTTATAGAACAACCATAGTGTCCTGTTCCATTATTAGATTTTGTACCTTACATATGGGCTGTCTCATTTCAACCTCACAGCATGGTGGAGCAAATTATTCCTTATGCCAAGAAAGATCTGAGGTTTAAAAAAATCTACTAGTTTACTCCTATTGAGATTAGAATCTCTAATGACTCCTAGCCCAGTGCTCTTCTAATGACACCACTTTGATCCTGGTTTTGCTAAAATGTCTTGCTATACCTATTCCAGTCCTATATCTCAGCCCCTGGACCTCAAGATGTCATATGGAGAATCTGACAAATATGTGTCAGATGTGTCATGGGAGAGGATTACTAGGTCACTCCCAAGTCATTTTCGAGTTTTAGCTAGGCTCTTCTCAAAGTGATACCTACCTTTGCTTTGGTAGATCTTAGGGAGTGATCTCAGGCAGTGGGTAAAATATGAGGAGGAGGAAAGAAGGGATATGAAGACTTTTAAACAACCTTTCAAACACTTCAAATAAGCAGCCATCTACAAAAAGGATGAGCCTTATTACCCCCAGAGGAAGAAGAGAACTCTAAACAATGGCATGGCTAGAGAAGCAAGAAGATGGAGGAATGGCAGTATTCCATGTCAGAGAAATCAGAGGATTTGGATTGAGTCCTATCTCCAACACTTAGAAGCAGCTGGAGCTAGTTCAAACTAATTTGTAAGAGGTAATTATTAAATTTTTAATGTGAGCATTTATACCTTAGAAATTGTTAAAAGCTACAAATTAGTGCTTGATTATTTTTTTCTTTTCCTTGTTGATTGTTTAGACTTAAACAAGTGTTACAACACAGATTGAACCTAAAAATATGTAATACTCTTTTTGGACAGCTAGTTGTTAAACTATTTACCAGCTCATCTCTGGTTGTCTTAACTCCACGTCACAGAAGTAACCATCTGTGATCATGGACAAGGTACCTAATCTCTGAAACAATTGTTTCCTCATCTGTATAATGGGTATAATACTTGCACCAACTCCCTCAAGGAATTGTTTGTGAGACAAGTGATTTGTTAAATCTTAAAGCATTTTGTAGATATGAAGTGTTACTCCTCTTTATGGCAATCTACTCAGGAATTCTGAATTCTTACTCTTAATCCATCTTTCATTAATATAGTTACATGAATTCCTAGGGAATCTAAGTCTAGCATACTTTTCCAGGTTTATTTAACTTTCCTCCCTTCTACACAAACTGCCTTCATTCCAATTTCCCAACTTGCCATTCCCCAAACTTAGTAGTCTGCCTTGGGCCTCCAAGAACAGGCTTTTTCCCTTCCTTGGAATATATTTTCTTCTCTTCTCTTCATGGTTTCCAAGGCCTCTCAGAACCCCCTGGGGTTTTAGTATTCTCTCCCTCTTCAAATTTTCATATACATACTTATCAGTTTACATATTGTATCCCTCAAGTACAATGGAAATTCCCTGAGAGGGATATTTTTCCTGTGAAATCCCAATATCTAATACAATGCCTTGAACAAGTAGTCAATTTCTTATTGGATTGAACTTTACCATACTTCCCTTAGTTCCAACTCCCAGAACATTTTCCCAAGAATCAGTTAACCTTTGTGTAAATGTGAGTGTAGCAGGGGTAACATGAAGAAATTCTGCTTGATTAAATGACTCGTTCCCAAGTCATTATCAAATGAATTAGAGAGTATAAACCTTTGTCTTCAAAAAAAGTAGACACTGAACATGGAAATGGACATGTGTCCAATTATCTTGCTGGAATGGCACAGAGAATATTCTTGATTGGCCTCTAGTGATTGGGGGAGAGAGAGAAAGTTTTGCTGAAGTTGCCTGGTGGTTGTGTGTGTACACAGAAGATGGGCTCTTTCTGCAGGAACTTATCTCTTTCTTACCTGGTGTCCATGAATTTGATTTTTTAACATTTTGATAACCATTTCAAACACAACTAGTTTTCCCTTGTAATCCTATATATTTTATGATAGCCAATTTTAAAACATTATTCTGAGGAGTCCCATGGACTTCAACAGACTTCTAAGAGTCCAAGGACACAAAAAAGGTTAAGAATAAGGTTTCATTCAAGAGAACATTGTACATAACAACAACATTATGTGATGATCACCTGTGATCTTTTCAACAATGAGTTGATTCAGGCCAAATAGACTTGTGATGGAGATAACCACCTGCATTCAAGAAGATGACTATGAGGATTGAATGTGGATCACAACAGTATTTTCAGCTGTTTTTGTAGTTGTTGTTTGCTTGCTTAGTTTTTTTTTTCTCATTTTCCCTCCTTTTGATCTGATTTTTTTTTTTTTACAGAATGATAAATGTAGAAATATGTTTAGTAGAATTGCCCATTTAACCTATATTGGACTACTTGCTGTCTAAGGGAGAGGCTAGGGGGAAGGGAGGGACATAAATTTGGAAAACAAGGCTTTTCAAGGGTGAGGGTTGAAAATATCTTTGCATATATTTTGAAAATATGTCACTGATAACATTAAATATATCATTAATATCATTAATTAAAATAAATATCATTAAAAATTTTTAAATGAGGTTTCATTGTCTTTGGGAGCTTTTGACCTTATAAATGGCTTTCTTTGCCTTAGACTTCTAGCAAGGTGGAAAGGAATCTTCACCCTTACTAGCAACAATTAGTATACATGCCTCACACCATAAGAGTTATCCATTTTTGTGTGAATAAAGGTTTATATCCTATAATCCCAAATGGAATTGAAGAATTCTTTAATCAAGCAGGACTTCTCCTGCTTCTCCAAGCTACATGAGCTGTGATTATTTACCATCAACAGTAATTATTATTGAGGCAGCTAAGTGGCAGAGTGGATAGAATGCTTCATTTTGAGTAAAAAATAAAAACCCTGATTTTTAATCTTTCTTCAGACATTTACTAGCTCTGTGATGCTGTAAAATCATTTAATCTCTCAGTGTCCTCATCTGTAAAATAAAGATAATAATAGTATCTAGCTCCTAGGGTTATTGTGAGGATCCAATAAGATAATATGTAAAGCTCTTTTCAAATTCAGAATTTATAAAAAAAAAAGTTAACTTATTATTTTTAGATAGAGAGTGTAAGATCAACTCCAATTTGGCACAAAGTCTCTCACAGACCAATGGAAGGGAGCCTATGACTGTCTTTCTAGATAACATGACTCTCAGATAACATGGTCCCATAAATTTATTATTTTTTTTTTACCCCCAGTTTCTAATGTCTAGGCTACAGTTGCTCCACAACATGTCCCTATAGTTGTTTAGTGCAGAAGGAAGAATGCAGCTTCGGTCAGGCCAAGAGGAGACGTGATGAGGTTGGAAGTCCACAAACAAAAGAATCGGACAGAAAAACACAACTGACCTTCATCAATCACTTTCCAGCCTCGTCATTTCATCTTTTCCAGCCGCTTGGGAGCCCCACATTTTTGGGTTCTAAATAATCCAAAAGATTTTTTTCCATTTCCTAAGAGATTGTCTCAGTGGAATCATTTGTTCCCTCACATGCTGCCTATTTGCTTCAGAAAGTACTGTCTATCTGGCTCTTGTACTGAAAGAAATTTTTGACTTTCCACTTGATTGCTGTGTTCTTGCCCCAACTGGTTCTGCTGATCCTGGTCTCTTTGCTTTATAATTCAGAAGAGCCACATCTGACTGGCCTCATAATTTTTTTAGCTAAAGAGACATGGTCAAGCAAATTGCTGGACCCAGGACCTAGGAACTAGGAGAACAGAAGCAAAAGTCTAACCAATCTGAGATAAAATCCACATAGTGAATTCTCTTAGAACATCAAGCCGAAAGGGACCATAAAAAATCACTTTCTTCCATTTCCTCCATTTTACAATTGGGAAAACTGAGATCTGGAAAGGAAAACGATTTATCTCATGTCACAATGTTAAACGTCAAAGGCAAAAATAATTCAGCAAAATAATTTTTCTCCTACATTTTAAGTTTTTCATACTGATTTCCCCAAATTTCCTTATCTCAGGCCCATTTTATTTCTTGTTTCTGTTCCCCTCACAGTGCTATCCCAATTTAAATGACACAATTAATGTTCTATATTCTAAGGTTCCTTGCAGCTCTAATAAGAAGGGAATGAGGGAACAAGCATTTGTTAAGACCTATTATGTTCCAAACACTGTGTTGAACACTTTACAAATGAGATAGTAGAAGGAATGCTTATACTTTAAATCAGAAAGGTCTGGGTTCAAATCCTGCCAAGATCCGAATTCCTCTTCTACTGGATTCAAATGCTACTTTAAATGGCCTTGAAGGTTCTTTCCAATTCTAAATCTATGAAACTTTGTGTATATATATATATATTCTAAGCACCAACAACTATTTCCCAGATTGAAGATCAAGACTATTGGGGTAGGGCGGAGGAATCTCCCTCCTTCTAGTAAATGGTTCAGGATCTAGGTTGACCCCATTGGGTTCCTTAAGAAATTTCTCTGGGATTTGCCCAGGAATCTGGGACGGCTCACATGGGGTCAAGATGGAGATGACATTATCTTTGTGTTTGGCGCCCTCTAGAGCCTGATATCCTGAATAAAATCTCCTCTTGGTCATTGGTCCCAAACTCCTCCTGGTCCTTGAAGCCCTGCTACTCCCAGGACCCTTCAGCCATTTCAATTTCCAAAGTTTCTCTTATTTCCTGAGACCATTTTGGAAGTCCTCCTTAAGAGAACATCATCAGCCTTATACTAGAGAAGGACCGTATTTTACCTAAGCACACAGTAGGGATTTTATAAATATTTGTTGAATGAATAGCTAACCCAGCCCTCCAGTGATAAGAACAATGGATTTAGTAGCAGACTGTATTCTTTCTATAGAGCTCTAAAGCCCGGATGTAATCACATTTTGGAAGTCAGTGGAAATTATGGACCCTGCTAAATACTTACCAGTTCCAGGGAAGCTTAAAGTTTACAGAGGCCATGTGACCCTTTTAATTTATGTTTGTTTATTTTTGGTGGAAGAGTACAAGGTGTATGATCTCACTGGTTTAAGCAATTCTGAGCGAAGAAATTCCTTCTACCAATACAGATCTGTATCTGCTTTGCAACATAGCATGAGAGAGTTGCCTAGGACACTTAGGTTGATGGAATCACGTATCTTGAATTCTTCTTGACTCTAAGGTCTCTCATTATTCACTTCACCATCTACCTCAACCCCTTTTATTTTTCACATTATTTTCCAACTCCTGATAGAAGCAGAGACAGTTTTTACCTTGTTAGTTGATTTCTAGCTCACAAATATTTCACTCGTTGTGTAAAGACCATGAAGTTTGTCTTCTAAAGCCTTTATTATCAGAGTAAGACTTGCAAGATAACACTGGGCTCTCTTTTTCTCTGACAAATTTTTGACAAGCTTCATTTTTGGAAAAAAAAAAACTTTAAAAACAAAACCAAGATCCTTCACCCAAGTATATATATATGGCCATCCATATAGGGGATCTTCATAGCCCTTTCCATATTAGGAAAGACCCTTTACTGTGGCTGCCCAGATGATAAATCAAACAAGGAATGGCAATGGAATTGTGTCTGAAGTTGATGGAGCTTGACAAATGCCTTTTCCCCCCAGGGGTCTCATTAAGAGCCTGGTATCAAATAGGCTCCTGGTCTTGGGAAGCTTACCTTTTTCTCCATGGAAAATGTATACTTCTGGCAAGTGAAAGGTATTAATACTAAAAACCTTCATTTCTTCCTTCCCTCTAGGTTCTCACTCTCTCTCCTTTCCTCCATCTACATCCATCTCTCTCTCTCTCTCTCTCTTATACATATGTTCAAGATGTGATACCCTGGGTTATTTTTCCTCCAAAAAAGGAAGTGGAGGTTAAATCTTGATCTGATTCTCCTTATTCAGATGCAAAATCTTTGACCTTCAGAGACTGGTTCGGTTATCCCAGTGATACATTCACCCTTAAGAGTTTGGTCCAAAACAAGAAAATTGTGGCCAGGATCAATCTAAATGTACCATACAATTTAGCTCTTATTGTTCATTTATAGGTTTATCTTATGTCGCCTAACAAAATTGATAGCTGCTTAATGACAGGGGCCACATTGGTTTGTGGCTTCTACAGGGCCTATACAGCACAGTGCTGAGCAAACCACAAATCCCAAAGAAAGATATGTGGTCTTAAGGTGGGAGAGAAAGACTGAGATGGCACCTCTGAAATCCTGGCCTGTGGCAAAGCTCAACTCTCAGGCTCACCCCAAAACCAAGAGGGAAAATGGGGGAGTCAAGCTGAAAGGAGCCTATCCAATTACCATCTTCACTTCCACGATGCGGCAAATTGTTGTAGGCTATGGGCCACATCTACACCTCACAAAGTGAGTTAAGAATATTTTTTCCCTGCAGTTTGACAAAATATTTTGGAGTCATATTATGGTGGTAGAAATTTGTGGTGATATTGTGGGGGTTTCTGTCCGCCAGCGGACGTGGTCTGCGGTGTCCTATCATGCGATAGTATCCAACCCTCTCATTTTACTGATGAGGAAACGGACACCCAGAGAGATCAAATGGCTTAACAAGGTCACACAGGGAATGAATACTAGAGCCAGGATTCTGTCCACTCCATTTCCTTCTATACCAGGCAGACACTTGACATTTAGCATCTAGCTTCTCTTAAACCGCAGGTTCTCTTTTGAAGAATATTACTTGGATTCAGATAATATCCCAAAGAACAGAGGAAGATTTCATGAGAAAGGGAAAAAAAAAAACACAAAAAAAGACCTTTAAAAACATCAAAACAAAAACAACATAAAAAGAGAAGGAAAAGCAATAGGTCCACACAAAGGGAAAAGAGAGGACAGTCCAGGTAGTGTGTTTAATTGGTGCGACACTGACAACATACACAACACAGAGCACTAGGGGAGGGGTTGGGGGCAGTTAAGGTGAGGCATGCAATTTGGCCCACACAGGCACCTATAATATTCAGCATCTCTAACATCTGGCAGCCTGTAACAACAGGGACTGGAAACCGCTCACAGCCATGACACTATCTTTGCATCTTTATCTCTCTCTCTCTCACATACACACACACACACACACACACACACACACACACACACACATACAGTTCCAGGCAGAAAGGCATCTCCAGCAGGGAAGAAGGCAGACTAGCAAGCAAGCCAACCAAAAAAATGAGAAAGGCTCCTACCACCCAAAAAACTTTGCTGCTTTTTAAGAACTGCCTAATTTGTTTCCAAACAAGACAAAACTCCTAAGTGGGGAAACAATCAGAATTTATAATGCTTTCTATTTACATGTCACTTTCAGCTTTGCAAAGTGACCACTTCAGTCCATCATCTCAGGATCCCCATAACAACCCTGTGAGGTGGGTGGGACCAGGTGACGACTGCCCTTGGACAGTCCGTCCTGTACACACAGAGTGGGAGTGCCGTGCCTGCCTACATATAGGAAGTCAGTGAGCAGAGCAGGAGGGGGCAGGAACCAAAACATTCTGAAGCTGTAGCCCTGTGAGCTGTCCCAGCTACAAAAGGTATTTATGGAAAATGAGGGAATTAGACTAGATGGCCCTCGAGGTGCTTTCAAACTCCAGATTTATGAGTCTGAAGCCGATGTTAGTCCCCCAAGACAAGGAGTGGGGAAGAGAATTCACAAAGGGGAAGGGGACCTGGAATTTACCCATCTCAGAGAGTAAAAGGCAACAGGACTACTGAGGGCCCATTACTATAGGTAGAGAGGCTGACCGTGGTTATACAACAGAAGATGGGACCAGCTTCATTATTCAACAAAAACTTTATTCATTCAAAAATCAATCATTGGAATTATTCTGCAGATATCTTAAAAAAAAGGGCAAGGCTTCAGATCACAGTGACCATAACCTAATTAATTCCGACATCCCTGGGGGTGGGGTGGAGGGGTGGGGGAAAGTGGTATCAGACCTGGGTAGGGGTTGAGAAATAATTGAAAGAGACATTGTCGGAAAACTGGAACCAGAAGCCTAAAGCATTTTCAAACCAAAGCGTCCTTCCCACCCAAATCTCACTTCCTTGTCCATAAAAACAGCAGAAATCACCTGGCTGACTAACCAAATAGCCATCCCTCAGTGGAAGAGTTGGTGCAGTTATAACTTATTACCACCAGGGAGTGTACATGGGTCTCAGTATCCTGCTCCAAAACTCAAGACTCAGTTTTCCTAGGTCAACAGCAGAGACAGATTTCTGGAAGAAACCGTTTCCTGGCCTGCAGTTACTGAGCATGAGGAGCCACTTTCTAGAACAAGGAGATAGTGTCCCTTTAAGAAAAGACTGACATCTGTCATAAGGAAGTTTGTTGTCAAACTTAAAAGCATTTCATAAGGAAGAGATGTCAGTATAAATGATGCGTACGTTTATCTTAACGTTACTTGAAATGCTTCACGGTTAAATATTTAATCACTAGAAAATTATGAAATTCTCATAAGTTACCATCAACAAAAGTAGGAAGCAGACATGTTGGGAGGCAAAGGCTGGGATTGGAGCTGGGGATCAGCAGGGAGTAGGAGCAGACACAGCAGGGAACAGCCCAGAATCTTCAAGTTTCTTGTCCCCAGATAGATTAGATGGAATACATGGTATTAGCTCTAGTCTTCCCACCTGGCACCTGGCATCTGGGCATCCCTGGAAGAGATGCTTGTCACTTGTGAGCAAAGAGGCCAGAATCCAGAAAAGCGGCTCTAAAATAAGTCCAGGAATCATGCAGAAAAATTAGTAGAGGTGGGAGAAATTCCTTCAGAAATTAGGGCACAACATAAAGGCTTCTTAAAGAACTTGTGGACCAGGGAACTTGCAAGGGAAACAAATTAGACTAAGTGGAGGGTGGGGAGGGATGGAAGATAATAGGGAAAGACTGGAGTGATGTTTTCTATGGGAATCTAGCTTTCAGGTAGGTCTTTACAACCTGAAGCAAGGAAATAATGACTGACTCGCATCTCCACCAACAAGTTAAGAAAAGGTTTCTTAGAAAGCACAGTGCTGCCTTTGTGGAACATGCATGTCACTAAGAGGAAGAGGGAAGAAGGTAGAGTCTTCTAGAGGGGAAACTGAGTCCAAAAAAAAAAGGAAAACAACTTTCCTGGGGTCGCTTAAGGAAGGGGCAGCACAACTTTCAAATCCCAAGTCCAAGCCCCTGGTACCTCAAATGGATCTCACTAGACACAAAAATGATCTTATGTAAGAAGGCATGAATAAAATGACTGCCCCCTTCCTCCAAAACCACATGAGTCAAGATACACAGAATCCCTTCCATAAGGGGGCAGAAGAGGAAAGCACAGTATTTAGTCATAAGACCAATTCAAAAGCAGCAGTAAGGTCAACGTTTGTGAATCCTGTCATTCAAAAGCCATATGTATGGTCCTAGTCCCTAAGCAGCCATTGAAAGACTCCAAGAAACTTATCCCAAATTTAGTCTGAGATGGGACAAAGGAATCGACATTGTATCCAAAGGAAATCTTAATTCAAATGAAATAATATTTGTACAGCAAAGACACTCAGCACAGTGTCTGGTATATAATAGGTGCAATATAAATGCATATTCCCTTCCTTTCCACCAATTCACCAGGAAATATTTACAGTTACCAGAGACATTTTTAAGGTTCATCAAACACTGTATTGGTATATAGCACCCACATCAATTAACCCCTATAAAATGGAGAAAGTACCCATCTGCTAAAGATCTGTTTACAAAGGGTCAATTACTTGTGTGGAAACAGTCCTCAAGAGAAAAATATAAAAGGTAATGAAGAATTTGAGACTGGAGGCAAGAAGGTATGTCTATTAACAGCTTCCCACTCTTAACTCTGCACTGCAGTGGTGGACAGGAAAGAGAAAGCCAGAAAACTGCTGACTTTCTTTTTATTCACAAAGAAAAAAGGGGTACTGAATGATGTATTTTGGGGGAAGGGGAGTGAAGGAAACCAAACATTTCTACCCTTACTATCAATCGTAATCCACCCTGGCTAGATACAATTTACCTTCTCTTTGAAAGAACCAAATCTCAAAGAGAGTCAAACAGATAACTAACTTTGACCATCAGGCACCTCAAGGCACCAAGGAGTTCTGAGCACAGCAAGCAAAAGACAGACTTACTACATTAGCTAAAATTCATCTGAGGGTTTTCTCTTAAGCTATCAGAGGACCCTGATATTATTGACTGATGGTTACTTCTCTTATGGAGCCCTGGATCAAGGGAATGGAACAAGAGAAAAGTCACATCAAGAGATGACTCTGGTGCTTCTCTAGGTCCTGAGAATATGAGCTCAACCTTCCCCCTTGTAGAAGATCAGAGCTCATACCTTAAGAGTCAGAAGAGACCTTAGAGATTCATGTAGTCTAATTCCCTCATTTTACCCATGAGGAACCTGAGGCTTAGAGTCAGGAAGCAGCTTGCCTAAGATCATAAAGCAAATTAAGGGCATAAATGGAACTTGAATCCAAGTCTGATTTTCCTGCCTACTGTCTTTTCACTAAGTGATCAACTGCCTCTCTGCTTGACACTGATAATTTTCTATCTCATATGGTCTTTAACATCTGGTTGTGGAGCTTAAGAGGGGGAAGATTGCTCCCATGTAGACTTCTCTGGTCCAACCCAGCTGTCCTTGCTAAATGAAAAACTTTAGAAGCTGAGCCTTCAGATTTAGAAGGGAGCTAAAACTATCTTTCCATAGCTAACCCAGCAAAGGTGCTATCCATTTTTAAGAGATGACTATGGAAAGTAAGAAAGCTCAAAAATGGGTCAGGAAGAATACAGGCTTAAACAACAGTGCCTACTCAATCTTTGATCCAAGAAATTCCTCCACAAGCCATCTGGTTGAGCTTAAAAAGATTCCTTACCCATAAGCTGATAGCTTACAAGAGAAAGCCAAGAGAGTTCTCTCGGAAGTAGACAAAGAGAGAAAATCTAACCAAGAATCCCTAACTTGCTCATACCTAATCCCATCCCCAAGTGTGTTGAGGTTCTTGGGAGGGGAGAACAAGCCTGAACCTAATAAGAAGAATTTTTATACTGTTTCCCCAGGGAGAAAGGGAGATATTTGAAAATGCTAGAGAATGAAGCCATGAGATTCCTCTGAACCCCCCCTCAATCCCTTGGAGTTACAATAAGAGGCGAAGATCAGAATAAGGATTCCAACAGCAGTGAGATGGGCGCAGCAAGGAGAGCCCCCAAGACTCCTAAGAAAGAGGATGATTGGAGTTTTAGGGAAACAAATGGCTGGAGGAGAAACTTTGGGTTAGGACCTAAACAGATTCTAAAAAACTACATATCAAAAGGAAGATATAGTAGAGTGTTTAGAGAGGATGATCAGCCACCAAGTCCAGAATGCCCCTTTCCCTCAAAAGAGACACCTTTGTCAGAGAAGGGCAGAAAGAACAAGGAACTATGGAAAGAGAGAGAGAGGGATGTGGCCTCCGAAATGTTCAAGATTATCTGCCCAGAATGGGATTCTTAAGTTTTCAGGTAAGGGCAGATGTCAACCAAGTCATGCTGGGTGCCAGCTGTTTCCAAGGCCAACTCTTTAGAAACGCGGCAGGGCAGGGAGAGTGGAAGAACAAAAACAGAAAGATCAGGTTGCTAATTCTTAAGTGATTGACATTAATTGTCACTGCAATAGAACTAAATTTATAAGGCATGTTCTCTACAGGCCGGTCATAACTCCCAATCATCTGGCTAAGGAAAAGTGTGAACAGCTGTGAACAGCCAGGTCTGGCACATTATCCTCTCCATTTTAGACTCAAAGGAAAAATAAGATGGCAGGACATTCATCAAACATCAAAGGAAACAAAAAGTTACATGACATCACCCATGGAACTCTCTGGTTGGCTTTCTGTTTGTCCTTCCCACTAAAAGCTTTGGCAACATTTTCTAGAATATCATGGTTTAGCTATTTTTCTCGATTTCCAAAAAGAGGTAGAGCTCTTCCCAAGAAATAGTCAGGAGGCTATTGCCTGACAGACTCAATAGAATGTAAGCCCCTTACGCGGCAGGAATGTTTTGTTTTTGTCTTTATATTTTCAGAATCTACCACACTTGCACTTAGTAGGAGTTAAATAAATGGTTGTTCATTAATGAACATAAATTCATTGATTTGACTTAATGTCGAATTGATGGACAGCTATCTCTTTGAACAAGCTTCTTTCCCTATAATTGTTCACCCAGTGGACCCAAAGATGCCTCGGTTCAATAAACATGTAGGTAAGTGTCTACTAAATGTGAGCCAGAGGAATACAGATATATCTTGTGTCTCTCCTCAAAAAGGAAAAATTGGGGGAGGGGAGGAATATGCTGAATGGGAAGGTTTGGGAATCATTTGCAAGTCTCCCAAAAGGGAGGCTACTTAAGTTTTTGGCTAATAGCAGCTTTTCACTCTTCTGTGAATAGGATGGATTTTCCCTTCTCTAAGCTCTTTACTAAAAGAATTGATTGAGTTCTTTCCCCAAACAGGTTTTTTTTTTGGTGCAACCTTTTAAGAAACTCAATTTCTCTAATCTGCCCAAGACATAAAAGCAAGAAGCAAGAAAGGCAACCAGGCCAAATGAAAATCTGAATGCAAAAGCAGCTGGGGTCTCTCTCTGACATTGAGCATGAAAATCATGCAGAAGAATGCTGGGGAGGGGGTAGGGAAGGGAAAGTAGAGGAAGAGAATGGGAGAAAGGATAAAGATAAGGGAAAGGAGAAAGCAATGAGGAAGCAAGGGAACCCAGGGAAGCAAGCATCTGGAAGAGAGATGGGTATATAACCCTTTCAAGAATTTCATCCCTAACCCCACTCCAAAAACCAAGCACAGTATCTGGGAAAGTATTTTTGGCTTCTTGGCCACTGTGGGCCACCGTCCTCCTGAGCGAGCATGGGGGGCGCGTGCACATGTAAACGTTTTGCCCCTGGATACTTGGGGGCTCAGACATACCAGACAGCAGCAACAGTTAACAACCAATAAATAAAGATATTGATCATATATATGTATAAAAAAACTCACTTTCCCACAAAAAAACACAATACTGATATCACGAAAAAATAATAATGATAATAATTAATAATAATAAATCATCCTAGCCCCACAGGTTGTTTTGCTGCTAAAAGGACCGGATGACAAGAAACATCCATCATCTCCCAAATACATCTGGCCCAAACCAAGAACAAAAGAGATATCTTCCCAACAATCGTTCCAGCCACCAGTAGGAAGGAAGCTGGAGAGTTTTCTGAATAACCCAGGACCATTATCATTCTTCAGTCTACATTTTCTAGAACAGAAGGGCATTTTAAAAAATGTCTGTTCCAAATGAAAAATAAAAGCAGGGGCATGAGAGAGAAACAACGAGGCTCTTCTGTGATGCAAAGGTGGCCTTGTTCTGCAGATGATCGCCGCTGTTTTTCCTCCGACAAGCAGAAGTTGGCAAATGGAGATAGTGACTTCAGGGCACAGTAAGGGGATGCGGAGGGTGAGAAGGGGCAGGGGAAAGGGACCTCACATTTTGTGTGCAGCCCTGCTGTGCGTAAAGGAAGGCTGGAGAGAGACAAGTGGACGAGCTTCATTACTGAGGTGGTCTGATGGCACAGAGGGAGGCAGGCAGTCTGCAGGCATCTGAAAAGTAGAGCATTAGGAACACAGGGTTAAGAAAGCATCTACTTGTATCGTGGGTTGTCTGAGGGAGGTTGCAGTATCTCCCTCTCCTTTAGAAAGAGAAAATACTCATTCTATTGCTGAGACCCTATAGCAGGGTCTGCAAACTCACCTAGCCCATCCTATAGAGCTAGCCCAAACTAGTTCATGCTTCACTCCTCATTCAGATATCCACTTAGATTATCCTGATATCCTGTTTTATAGCTGTCCTGAAACCACGACCCCAGATCCTGAGACTCACCTGCTTGATTTTAGAACTCCTACCCAAGGGCTGAGTCACCTGGATTTGTAAATAGTAAATGGATGTTGGTGGAATTGTGAACGAATCCAACCATTCTGGAGAGCAATTTGGAACTATGCTCAAAAAGTTATCAAACTGTGCATACCCTTTGATCCAGCAGTGTTACTACTGGGCTTATATCCCAAAGAGATCACAAAGAAGGGAAAGGGACCTGTATGTGCATGAATGTTTGTGGCAGCCCTTTTTGTAGTGGCTAGAAACTGGAAACTGAGTGGATGCCCATCAGTTGGAGAATGGCTGAATAAATTGTGGTATATGAATATTATGGAATATTACTGTTCTGTAAGAAATGACCAACAGGATGATTTCAGAAAGGCCTGGAGAGACCTACACGAACTGATGCTGAGTGAAATGAGCAGGACCAGGAGATCATTATATACTTCAACAACAATACTATATGATGACCAGTTCTGATGGACCAGGCCATCCTCAGCAACGAGATCAACCAAATCATTTCCAATGGAGCAGTAATGAACTGAACCAGCTACGCCCAGAGAAAGAACTCTGGGAGATGACTAAAAACCATTACATTGAATTCCCAATCCCTATATTTATGCACACCTGCATTTTTGATTTCCTTCACAAGCTAATTGTACAATATTTCAGAGTGATTCTTTTTGTACAGCAAAATAATGTTTTGGTCATGTATACTTATTGTGTATCTAATTTATATTTTAATGTACTTAACATCTACTGATCATCCTGCCCTCTGGGGGAGGGGGTGAGGGGTAAGAGGTGAAATATTGGAACGAGGTTTGGCAATTGTTAATGCTGTAAAGTTACCCATGTATATATCCTGTAAATAAAAGGCTATTAAATAAAAAATTAAAAAAAAAAAAAAGTTATCAAACTGTGCATACCCTTTGATCCAGCAGTGTTACTACTGGGCTTATATCCCAAAGAGATCACAAAGAAGGGAAAGGGACCTGTATGTGCACGAATGTTTGTGGCAGCCCTTTTTGTAGTGGCTAGAAACTGGAAACTGAGTGGATGCCCATCAGTTGGAGAATGGCTGAATAAATTGTGGTATATGAATATTATGGAATATTACTGTTCTGTAAGAAATGACCAACAGGATGATTTCAGAAAGGCCTGGAGAGACCTACACGAACTGATGCTGAGTGAAATGAGCAGGACCAGGAGATCATTATATACTTCAACAACAATACTATATGATGACCAGTTCTGATGGACCAGGCCATCCTCAGCAACGAGATCAACCAAATCATTTCCAATGGAGCAGTAATGAACTGAACCAGCTACGCCCAGAGAAAGAACTCTGGGAGATGACTAAAAACCATTACATTGAATTCCCAATCCCTATATTTATGCACACCTGCATTTTTGATTTCCTTCACAAGCTAATTGTACAATATTTCAGAGTGATTCTTTTTGTACAGCAAAATAATGTTTTGGTCATGTATACTTATTGTGTATCTAATTTATATTTTAATGTACTTAACATCTACTGATCATCCTGCCCTCTGGGGGAGGGGGTGAGGGGTAAGAGGTGAAATATTGGAACGAGGTTTGGCAATTGTTAATGCTGTAAAGTTACCCATGCATATATCCTGTAAATAAAAGGCTATTAAATTAAAAAAAATAGTAAAAAAAAAAAAATAGTAAATGCAAATTCACCAGTGCTACCATAACTGATATTCCACCTGAGCCATCTTGTTGTCTAGGCCAACCCATCCCCCATCTACCATAATCACAATTTTTCTGGTTACTGCTCTGAGCTTAATAATCAAATCAATAGTACCACTGCTTTTAGGAAAGGCATGCCATATGTGGTTTTGGACTTTGCCAATGCAGAAATTTATTTGTTTGACTATGTATATTTTGTTACAAGGAGGGAGGGAAGGGAAAGAAAACTGATTTTTGTTAAATGAAAAAATATTTTAAGTCCCTGTTATCTCAAAAAACAAAATTCCTTTCTCTAACTACCACTCCCTTATATGTGCTATCAGCCATCAGAATGTAAGTTTCTTGAGGGCAAGAGATCACCTGATTTTTGTATTTGTGTTCTCAGTCCAGCATGATGCTTAGCACAAAAAAAGCACTGAGAGAGTCCGGAGCCCTCTTGCTCCTCAGCTCCACCTCCTGGCTTCCCTCAAGTCTCAGATAAAATCACACCTCCTGCAAGCCCTTCCCAGTCCTCTTCAATCTTAGTGTCTTCTCACCGAAATTACCCTCAGTTTATCCTGTCTATGTCATGTCTCTACATAGGAGTTTGCATGTTTTCTTCCCCATTAGACTGTGCAGGGAACTGCTTTTTGTTATTTGTTTTTATCTCCAAGCACTTAGCCCAGTGCCTTGACAATTAGTAGTACTTAATAAATCCTTATTGTCTAACAGTTTATTGGTCCATTCAGGGCTCAGCCAATAAACATAGCTCCTGCTATCTGCCAGGTGCTATGCTAAGAACTGGGGATATAAAGAAAGACAAAAGGCAAGCTCAAGGGCCTCAATCTAATGAGAGAAACAACATGAAAACACAAATGTATAAACAAGATATCATAGATTGGAAATAATCAACAAAAAGAAAAGATTAGCATTAAAGGGTATCAGAAAAGGCTTCCCTTAGAAGATGGAATTTTAGCTGGGACTTGAAGTGTAGCCAGGAGGTAGTAATGAGAAGGGAAAATATTCCAAGGATAGGGAACAGCTAGTCAAAATTCCCAGTCAAAAAATGGAATATCTTATTCCAAAAACAGCAAAGAGATTAATGTCATGACTGGAAGAATCCATGATGGGGAGTAAGATTTTAAGAAAATTGAAAAGGGAGGAAGGAACCAGGATGTAAAGGGCTTGAATATCAAATAGAGGATTTTATATTTGATCTTGGATGTGATAGGGAACCATCGGATAAGGGAATGAAGATCTGTTCTTTAGGAAGATTAATCTGACAACTAGGTAGAAAAAAGACCAGATTTAAGGCAAGACCCACCTATAGGCCATTGCAATAATAATACATATAGACTGGTAAGGATTTCTATAGGCTAGTAGCTGTGTCAGAGGAAAGAAGGGAAAATACACAAAATATTTATTTTCTCTCCCCACCCCCCCAAGCTATTTCTGAATGAATTTATTCTACTATTCACGTAATCCTAAATGGTTTAGACATGGGAGCATGGTGGTCCTTAAAGGCAGGAAGTTTGACCAAATGACCTTGAGAACCTCCTAGCTACAGGATTCTGAAAGGACGGGGAAGAGGGTACTAGGTTCCAACAAGATCATCAACAAACCCAGCTTATGTTTTGCTCATAAGTGGTGTTTTGCCAGAACACCCTTGCCAGATAGGGAGTTTAGATTTAAGAATGGGAGAAGGGAGAGGATGCAGACTAAATGTTAATCTCACTTATTCCAGTCTGTGTTTCTCCTTGAAAAAAAGTAGAGTGGGAGTGTTATAAAGTTCTGGGCAGTAATTTGTAGACTGTCATTCACATTCCCTGATGCACTATGTGCATGACACATAGTAAGAGCTTAAATAAAGGTTTGCTGACTGAATGTCTTTTTTACCTTTCTTTCTGCAAATACACAAGACCTCCTCCTCTTGATGCTATCTGTTAAAAGTGTTTTTGGTGGTCTTTTCAAAGGGGGAACCCACCCAAAACTCCTGAGGCCTTGTTTTGCCTTATTATCAGAGTGCTAAATTAACTGTCTTACAGAGACTTCTTTTGTTGTGTATATCTAAAGGGAAATGTGTGTCAATAGATTATGATGGTGATGGGAAAAGAGTTCAAGCAAAGAGTTCAAGAAGAAAAAGAAATGAAAAAGGAGCAAGCAGAGAATAGGGGAAGAGTGAGGAAAAGAAAGATTAAGGAGAAAAAAGACAGTAAAAGGAAAAGAAAAATGAAGGGGAAGAAGGGGAAGGAAATGAAGAAGAAATAGAATAGGAAGATGGGAAAGAAAAGAAATAAAATAAAGAAAAGAAGGGTTAAAAAAGGAAAATGAGAACTAAAGGAAGAATTTAAAAAAGGAGACAAGAAAGAAGTACAAAAAGATGAAAAGGAGAGAAAAAAAGAACAGGAAGAAATCAAGACAGCAATTTTGCTGTTACTGCATAAATTGCAGACACAAATAACTTTGAAAAACTTCAAAACTCTGATTAATAAATTCAATGATCACAACTCCAAAGAACCCCATGATACTACCCACCTCAGAGGTGATAGACTCAAGGGGACAGAATTTTATATTTTTATACACACACACACACACACACACACACATTCTTGTTGTTCACCTGTTTTAGTCATGTCCAACTCTTCAAGACCCCATTTGGAATTTTCTTGGCAGATATATCAGAGTGGTTTCCTTCTCCAGTGTATCCCCATTTTACAGATGAGGAACTGAGGCAAATAGGTGTTAAATGACTTGCTCAGGATCACACAGCTAGTATCAGGCGCAAGATTTGAACTCAGGAAGATGAATCTTCCTAACTTCAGGCCTGGTACTCTATCCACTATGCTACCTAGTTGCAATGTGTGTGTGTGTGTGTGTGTGTGTGTGTGTGTACATGTGTATACATATAGTAAAACAGTACATGCCTAATGCAGGATTTTGTTTTGCTTGACTATACATATCTGTTATAAAAGTTTTGTTTCTTTCTTTTCCTTTTTTTTTTTTAATATATGAGGAGTAGAAGAAAGAAATAAAGCTTGTTCACTGAAAAAATTAATTTTTTTAAAGGATAGGGAAGAAAAAGAGGAAAAAAATTTATTCTAATAACAAAGGACTGTATAATATTATTATGATGAATTTACATTACATCTACCTGAATAATTAAAAGAAAATAATGGTACTCATGTTAACTGGGAAGGAGGCCTTTGCAACTTAGCCATTGCTAGGCATTAAACTCATTATTGGAAAATGGGGTGGGTAACATCCTGGCGTCTCATCAATCCACAATATCCTAGGTGTTTATTTCTATTTTAGTAGGGGAAGAATCAGTCTCCACATGATCTGAGGCTGAGTTTTTGTTCTCCTTCTTTCAGTGCAGAACCAAGCTTGCCTATAGGGCCCATACTTACCCCTGCTCTGGCCCTAGGACTATACAAGCCCATCGTAGAGGGAGAGTGCCTGGACAATGGAAGGATCAGCCTTTGAGCCCTCCTGGAACTCTTGCAGTGTCAGCTTTCCATCTGAATTCTGGAAGGAGAAATGAAGGTGTTCGGAGTTTTTGATGTCTAAATCCTACCCAATCCCAGCTATCCAACATGAGATGAGTCCATAGTCTTTTCCATGCCATGGACTCCCTTTGGCACTCTGACGAAACCTATAGACTCCTTTTCAGAATGTTTTTAAATAGTTTAGGGGGAAATTTAGAGATTGTTTTTTTTTTTTTTAAATAAAGATGCAATTTTTTTTCCAGACAAGTTCACAGACCCCCAGAAATCTACTATGGACCCCAGGTTAAGAATCACTGGTTTGGGGGCTGTCAACCAGACTAATATTCAGGTCCTCTTGTCTCGGATCAGGGGTCAGAAGCTCTTTCATCATACATTAGATCATTCACATTCATAGTTGGGAAAAATTAGTTATCTCTTAACTTCAAACAAATAAATGAACTGAATAATCCCAAATAATGGCTAAAACCCAAATCATTTCTATTCCACTTGGAACTGGATGTTTTAGGTAATTATCTTCCTAGTAGATTCCATTTCCTCAACATGAATTTGCATTCCCTAAACCTGATGGTGAGTAGGCGGTACTCAGACCTGCCCTGGCTAGTGACAGAAGTTTTCTGTGGTTAGCCCACAGAAGGAGATATTTTGGTCTGAAATTCCCAGTCCTGTGGTTTTCCCTGGTCGCATCAACTCATAAATTCATAGAACTTTAAAGCTGACACATCAACTAATCCAACCTCTTTACTTTACAGGTGGGAAAACTTCAATGACTCAAGGGAAAAGAAAACTAGCTGGAGACCAGTCACAGGGCTAGGGGTAAAGCTGGGACTGAGACCAAGACTTTCTAACTTCCAATCTGGTGCTTTTCCTTAAAAAATAATAGGGTCAGGTTCAAGATGCAGGAGCACTGATGGTTGTAAAGTAACAGAGAGATAAGGGAATGGAAGAGATCATACTTGGTTTAAACAAGAAATCTGGGTTCAAATCCTGACTCCATTTGTTGTTACTCTGTTAGTCATGTCTGAATCTTCATGACCCCATTTGAGATTTTCTGGGCAAAAATACTGTGATTTGCCATTTCCTTTTCCAGCTCATTTTACAGGCAAACAGGATTAAGTGACTTGTCCAGGGTCACACAAGTAGTAAGAACTTGGGGCCAGATCTGAATTCAAGATGAGTCTTCCTGACTTTAAGCCAAGTGTGCTACCTGTTGCAATTTTGGGCTGCCCCCTGGTTTCACTACTTACCACCTTTGTGCCCCTGGTCAATTCTTTTAAGCTTTTCGAGGCTCAGTTTCTTCAACTACAAACTGAAGGGGTAAAATAATATATCCACTGTAATTCCTTATAGCTGTAAATCTATGAAACTCTGAGTTGCTTTGGATACATAACTTGGGAATATGCAAAGAAGGAGGCAAAGGCAGACGATGATCTCCCTCATATTCTTTAATATCTTGCTTTGGCCACTTCCCCCCAAACAAGGACACAATGAATTCTGCCAATGCATGCAGCCTTCTTAGTTCTTTTCAGTCACATGTACTATTTTTTCCATCCTCCTCCCTGCCCTGAAGGCACCCAAAGTATTTAGGAAGGCACAGTATCACAACTCAACCACCTCACCTTGTCCATCATGGCAAAGATCCGATCCACCCTCTTTTCTGGGGTGTTCTCCTCTTCTGGAAGCTCCACAGTGTTACCCTTACAAGAAAGAGATAAGGACAGTGAAGTTAAAGATCATCCACTGACTGTAGAGTGCCTTGGCTCCTACATGAGTTGTTCTTTACAATCCTGGCTAAGCAGCAAGAGATACTATTATCTTCTTTTCCAGCTGAAGACCCAAAAGTCATTGAATGACTGAGTCACAAGGAACCTCAGAGAGAGACTGTGTAATCCAAGTCTCACATAAGCAAAACAGATCCAACTCAGGAAGCACCACTCACTCAAGGTCATATGGCAAGTTGGCAGCCTTCAAATTCAGTGCCATTTCTCCCATACCACACTGTCAGCACCCAGCTCCAGTGCCCACCATATCAGTATTCCCATCTCCCACCTAAATATCTACCTCCACTCTTTTTTATTTTTGGATACACTAACACACAAAACACATTTTCTGGACTATGCCCTCCCCCAACCATGTTTTTTCCACCTCTAAGATCATCTTTGGCTTCTACCTCTCCAGATGGTGAATCACATAACAATTATAGTTTGAGAGGGGAAGGGACGGTCCTATTTTTTGAAAAGTCTCTCCATGTAAGATGTTACCTCTTATGTGAATAAAATCTAAACCTTCTCCAAATTCTCTCCTTGGGTTTCTCACCACCTACATGCCCACCCCACTCGCCCATCTCAGAACCAAACCTCTCTTACCACCATCTGGTAAATGGCATCCACAATGTCCAGCATTTCATTCCTTGTGATGTAGCCATCATTATCCAAGTCATAAAGCTTGAATGCCCCTGAAATTGGAGACACTGGTCATCATCCCAAGGATCTCATTTATCCCTTCTCTCCAGCAAAAATGGGAGTGAGTTGAATATATAATAAATCCCCTTAACCCCTCCTATGTCAGGTAGACAAAGAGGAGAAGAGGGTTCATTTATTCCCCATTTTACAGATAAGGAAACTGAGCCCCAGGAGAACTGAGTGGGTATGATGCTGAACCACCCAGCATTTCAATGTCAGGAGCAGTATCTGAAGTCAGATCTGACTTCCAACCTCACATTCTCCTTTGAGAGTAAACTAGGATTCATACCCAGATAACATCACATATACTAGCTGTTTTCCCAGAGATCACCAGAGAATATTTAGAGCTAGAAGGAACCTTGAAGGTCATCAGGTCCAACTAAGAAGGATCACAGAATGAGTATGTATCTGCACTGCGATTTGAATTTGGATCTTCCTAACAAGTCCAGTATTCTACTGAGACCTATTGAAGACCTTAGCTCAAAAAAGCCACAGTCTCTCTTTTCATCCAGGACCATTTCCAGTCATCCTGATCTATATCTTGTCACTGGACCCAGATGTCTCTGGAGGGGAAAGTGAGGTGGATGACTTTGCACAGTCCTCCCTCACTTAAATCAAAATCACTTGCATGTCATGGCATCACCTCCTGAAGTCATGATGCTCTTCAAAAATGAAGAACAAACAACAAGTATTCTATCTGCTAGGCTACTTAGCTGCCAGGGCAAGAGGATCAGACTTGCCCTTCCTTTGGGTCATTATTTCAACCTAGAACGCCCTCTTTTCATAAAGGCATCCTCCAGGCTCAGCTTTTTCCAATAAGCCTTCTTTGACCTGTCCAGCCCCTAGGGATGTTCCCCCTCCCCCCCCCCCATCATATAACATATAACTCAACATATAACACTTCGAAGTCTGAATTATTCAGTGGCATTGGGTACAAAGAGCCTATGTTGTCCATTATCTTTTCAGGTATATATGTCTCATCTCTCTTCCTAGGTGGTATGCCTTGTAAAGACCTGAATCTTGTCTATTCTTCTCTATATTCCCTCGTAGTAGCCAGCACAGAAATGGACACATCACAGAGTCTGACTAACTGATAGAAAAGAACTTACATCTTAGTTTCTCATCCAAGGTCCCACGAGAGGTCACCGACAGTGCCTGGATGAACTCGGAGAATTCTATCCTTCCGTCCTGAGAAAAGAAGGCATTATACACATTAATTGAACTTTCTCAGTCTAATGAAGGTCAAGAAAGGGAGAGTTGGTGAGGGAAAGAAGAGGAAGAAGATGTGAAAAAAAGATATAAAAGGATCAAAAAAGAAGAAGCTGAAGAAAAGTATTATTCATTTCTATATAGGAAATAGCTTGGCAAAGGTTTTAGATACGTTAAATGCATTTAAGGTATCAGAGGGAGGAGTGAATGAGTGTAAGAGGATGAATATACACACAGACATCCCATTCACCAGGTGACAGTAGCATGTAGTAATCTCCTTCAGTTTAAGATTACAGAATCTTAGATTTAGAAGAGACTTTAAAAATAATCTGGACAGGGAGGCGGTATAGTGGATAACATACCAAGAATGGAGTCAATAAGACTCCTTTTTCTGAGTTTAAATTTGGGCTCAGATACTTATTAGCTATGTGACCCCGGGCAAGGCACCTATATCTGTTTGCCTTAGTTTCCTTATCTGTAAACTGAGCCCACAAAGGAAATGGCAAACTATTCCAGTATCTTTGCTAAGAAAACTCCAAAACAGGTCACAAAGAGTTGGATATGACTGAAAAATGACTGAATAAGAAAATATTAGAGAGAATCTGGTCCAATTCCACCATTTTACAAAAGGGAATTCTGGAAACCCCATTGCCGGGAAAGGATTTGCCTAAGATCACACAGTCAACTGGTCCCAGAGCCAGACCTAGAACCGGGGCTCACTGGACTCTTACACATGTAAGTGCTGGGGAGAAGTCCCTCACTGAGCTATCAGAACTGTGAGCAATGGCCATGGCCAGGAATGGAGAGCTGTTCTTAGGTCACCACCTAACAGGCTCCTAGGAATAGACCCCTATCCTTAATAAGAAAGAATGAAATGAGGGGACAAAGAATTATGTAATAAAAGGGGGATTCTGGGAAAGGAGAAAGGAGGCAGGATGGTGAATTTGGAGTAAGGAAGACTTGCGCTCCAATCCATTTGGCAGATGCATCCTTAAACAGAAATCACCCCTATAACATCCCCAACAAGCAGTCAGCTAGCCTTTGCTTGAAGACCCAAGTTAGGGGAACTCACTGTCTCATGAGACAACCTATTCCACTTTTAGATAGCTCTAATTGTTAGGAAGTTTTTCCTTACTTCATGCCTACATCTATCTGCCTCTCATACCCAGAGAAGAGAAAGTTCAGGGGTGGTTGTGTGTGTATATGTGTGTCTTCCCCACTAAGGCAAGTTAGCAGTGAGAGAGTGGGTGTCAAGTTAACATTTTAGGAGGAGATGAAGCTGCAGAGTCTGGTGGTGAGGGGGAGGTGGCTCCTGGGACCTCGGGGGCTGGCATAGCACCATCAATCACTAACTTACTTTGTTTTCATCAAAGACATTGAAAACAAACGTAGCAAACTTGGTGGGGTCACCAAAGGGGAAGAACTGTTTGTAGATCTTCTGGAATCCTGCAGCATCCAGCTGACCACTGGGACAGTCCTTGATGAAACCTTTGTACCTGAAGTAGGGAAGGAAGAAAGGTGATGAATAAGACTCTTACGTCACCTTCCAGTAAGGAACCTCATATCTCCATCATCTGAGAAATAGCACATATGCTGGATCTGCTACTTACTATCTGTCAGTCCTGGGACAGTCCTCAACTTTCCAATCTCTAAAATGCAGGGATTAACCAAGAACTCTGACATCCTTTCAGTTTTAGCATTCTATCTTCTAACTTCTTTAATTCTAACATCTTAGGTCTTATAAGCTCCCGTCCAGATCCCATGTTTCAGGTTTTATATTCCAAGGTCCTCCCTCCCCTATGTCTAAGTCCTTTTCCATTCTACCATTCAGTCCTCTAAGGTCTTTTCCAGCTCTGGGATCCTAATACCACCCAGTCTTTGTATATTGTCTATTTTTCATTATAAAACTGCTTTTGTAATTTTTATGAAAATTACATTTCATAATAATGCATTATATATATACAGCACTATAAAAATTGCATTTTAACCTTATAACAATTCTGAGCAATAAGGCAAAACTTGGGACAGTGGAAAAAATTGAGACACAAACTGTCTATCCAAGTTAGACAGTTAGCTATTGAGAACTAGAACTGGAACCCAAGTCTCTCAACTTCTCTAAATCAGTACGTTCTTATCACCAAATCTTAGATTTGGGAGCAAAAGAGGAAAAAAAATAATTTCACACTATCAGTAATAATAATAATAGTTATCATCATCATGGTTATTATTATTCTAGTAGATAGGCTGGGATAGGGTTTGGAGGGAACTTTTCCCAGTGGCATTTGCATAGCTTCTATGGAAAAACTTGGGTTATAACCACATTCAGAAGCCTAATTCAGGAAGGTTGGTAGCTAGTAAAGATGCTGGAGTGGTGGAATGGGCACTAGATCATACAGAGGAAGGATAGCTGTATAGTTATATTGGAAACAAACTCCATGACAGGCTATTGCAGAAAAGGTGGGATGCAACCCATGTTCCCACCCACCCACAATCCTTGAGGTTAAATCATGGCCTCTAGTTTGAAGACCACAAAGACATTTATAGAAGATAATGACGTTCCTTTCCCTTTCTCTAATAATCCACTCACTTTCCCTCAAGGTTCTGCAGCCAGCAAGCTCCAATGAGAAGACTGATACCACTGGTAGGTGGTGTCCATATGGTACTAGCAGCTGGTACAGACCCACATGCCTGCTCTGATCACTCACCCCCTGCTCCCCCCACCTCCACATACATACAGCTACAAGGATGGGGGGATGGAATGGCATATTTCCCATCATCACCCGGAGAAATATCCTTTCTCTGGAAAACATAGAACAAGTTCTTGGCAGGTGGCAGGTGGGAGGATGGAGGCTGACACTCCTCTGGCCCTTGAATGAGGTTGCCAATAGGTAGAGATGATCCCTGTGGTCACTCACTCACCCACTATCATTACTGCCATGGGGCCTGGTAACAGGCACCAGAGAAACCAGAGCAGCTTCCCTCAGAAGGTCAGAGGCCTGTTTCCCTTCTCTTCTAAGTCTCCAAGTTACTTTCAAATATCTGGAGATCAAAGGACAAATGTCCTTTGTCAAAATGGGCCTGGCTTTCTGAAATCAGCAGACATGTTCTTGAGTCATGAATAAATCCAATTAAAATATTGATCTTATGTCCTGAAACTTCCCACAATTAAATTGGAAGCACCTCAAGAGCAAAGACTGTGTCTTCTTTGGTTTCTGATAATGACCAATTCAAGAGGAAGACAAAATAAGTGCTTAGTACTTATTTGTTAACTTTAATTAAAATATACATATACATCATCCCTCTATGATTTCCTTAGTATAGAGGGCTCCCAGATGAGGGATCTCTCTAATAATACAGACCAGCACCTGCCCTGTAATTTATAGTCTTAGAAAATGACCTGGGGGCACTGGAGAAGCTTAAGGACTTATCCAGAATCACACAGTCAGCATGTGATGGGAAGCTTCACTTCCAATGCATATAATAGGCACTTAATACATGTTCATTGACTGACTGACTGGTTCAGATGAAATGTAAAGGCCCTTCCTGCTCAGAACTGGACACTTTTCTGTGATCCCACAGCAGCAACTACCCATATTTCAGGAAGATGTCTGAGACATTCTCCAGAGCATAGGATGATGGATTAAGGAGAGACACCAGGACACAGTCGAGGTCATAGGAAGACACCGATGACTGGAACTAAGAGAAATCCTGACCACTCCAGGTAGTGGTTGAGGGCTAGGTTTGTTCAGCATGATGTTATTCCAAAACTAGGAGTGATGCTCAAACAAGATACTATTCTAGAGGAACAGTCTTTCAAAATGTGCTAGAAAAATAAAATAATAAAATAAAATGTGCTCAAGATTATCTTCATATGCCTTAATTGTACCTACCTCCCAGGTTTTTCAAAAGGATAAAATGAGTTAGCACATGTAAACCATTTTGTAAACCTTGATGCCCTTTATAAATGTTAATGATCTTCATTCTGACAAACGACAAAGCAGTTCTAGATCTATCAATCAATAAATATTTATTAGGTTTCTGCTATATATCAGGCACTGTGCTAAGAGCTGAGGATACAAAAAGAGGCAAAAGATATTGCCAGTTTTAAAATGCTTACAAACTTATATGGGAGAAAACAAATATGTGCAAATAAGCCATATACAGGGTAAAGAGGAGAGGTATCAAAAGTAAGAGGGGTGGGACAAAGCTTCCTGTAGGAGCAGATTTTTAGTTGGGGCTTGAAGGAGGCCAGAAGGCAGATGAGGAAAGAGAGCATTTGGGGTTGGGGGAACAGCCAGAGAAAATTCCCTAACCTGAAGAGAGTCTTATTCATGAAACTACAAAGAGGCCAGTATAGAAGCAAGGAGTATAAGGCAGAGAGTAAGGTATAAGAAAATGGGGGTAAATTATGAAGTTTTTGAACACTACAGATTTTCATATTTTATCCTGAAGGTGATAGGGAACCACTAGAATTATACAATACATGGGGGAAGAATGACAAAGTGGGAAAGTGACCATGATGATATTGAGGTAAAAAAAAAAAAAAGATCTTGCTTGTTTACCTATTTAAATATCTAGGTAAAGAAACTTTACCCTGAAGTCAGGGTACCCCAGGATTAACATATAAGTAGAAAGTGAGAGAAGAAAACAAATCACACCATAGTTGGGGGGGGGGGGAGGGAGGGAGGGAGAGAGAGAGAGAGAGAGAGAGAGAGAGAGAGAGTGAGTGTGTCCCTCATTTGCTACCCAGTCCCTGTTCCTGACAAGGAATCCAACATGGAATTCCCAGACTAAGCATACAAGGAGAGCAAAAGGTACTTCAAATGCAGTAGAGAAAACAGTTGTCATCAGGATTATAATGAATTTATGTCTGCTACCTGTTCTAGGAAATGTTAAAGCTAGAAGGAACCTTACTTAGAGATTATTTGATTCAGAGGTTTTTAATATGGGTCTTGTGAACTTTTTAAAACTTGCATATTTTTTAAAAATTATATTTCATATAGTTTTCTTCATAATCCTATACATTCTATTTTAAGCATTTAAAAATATTACTTTGAGGTTTCACCAGACTGCCAAAGGGGCTCAGAATAGCAAAAAATCAAGAAATTCTGTTCTAATCCAACTCCTTCATGTTTGAGATGAAGAAACTAAGGATCAGAAACGATGACTCTCCCAAGATCACACAAACACTAAGTTTCTATGCCCAAGGTCCATCAAACTGTGCATACCTCTGATCCAGCAGTGTCTCTACTGGACCTGTATCCTAAAGAGATCATAAAAAAGGGAAAAGGATCCACAAGTGTGCAAAAATGTTTATAGCAACCCATTTTATAGTGGCAAGGAATTAAAAACTGAATGGATGCCTGTCAGTTGGAGAATGACTGAATAAATTATGGTATATGGATGTTATGGAATATTATTATTCTGTAAGAAATGATCAGCAGGATGATTTCAGAAAGTCCTGGAGAGATTTAAATGAATTGATGCTATGTGAAATGAGTAGAACTAAGAGAACATTGTACACAAAAATAAGATTATATGATCAACTCTGGTGGATGTGGCTCTTTCCAACAGTGAGATAATTCAGGCCAGTTCCAGTGGTCTTGTGGTGGAGAGAATCATCTGCACCCATGGAGAGGATTACAGGCCTGAGTGTGGATCACAATATAGTATTTTTACTTTTTGTTGCTGTTGTTGTTTACTTGCATTTTGTTTTCTTTCTCACTTTTTTGATCTGATTTTTTTTTTTGTGCAGCATGATAATTGTGGAAATATGTATAGAAGAGTTGCACATGTTTGACAGATATTGGATTGCTTACCATTGGGGAGGGAGGGATGCGGAGAAGGAAGGGAGAAAGAAAATTTGGAATACAAGATTTTGCAATAGTGAGTGTTGAAAACTATCTATGCATGTTTTGAAAACAAAAAGCTTTAATATAAAAAAAATTAAGTTTCAAATAATGAATGAAATCTAGGGGACATTGCATCCATTTTGCCTGCATTCCCAATGCCCCACCCCCTAGTCTCTGGGCCTCATTCATAGGCAACAGATTCTCAGGGGCAGCATTCTACCGGAATGAGCCACCTTCTCTGGCTGAACTAAGCCTCTTAGAGGCAGGGTTCTATCCCTGTAACAGATTTCTAGGGACATTCTTTTTGCCCAGCAATGAGCCACTTCATCCAGTTGAATTCGGTCCCACAGAGACAGGTTTCTAGCCATACATCTGCTACAACATTTCTCACAAGACTAATTCATCAAACCGAGGCTGCTCCCGTTTGGTTTGGCCACATGTTATCAATGGTTCCCTCTACTAAGCACTAGATGCTACAGAAGCTCTCTGCTCTCCCATCAACCCAATTAAATCTGCACATCTGAAGATTTCAATTTAGCGTCCGGTGATTGGAAAAGGAGTGGGCTCCCTTTTCTCCCTCCCCTCTATCTCCTCCCCCACTCCTCCCCTCTCTCCCTCTCTTCATTATTCTTGTCCTCATCGACACTACCTCATATTCATGATAGGGAAGCTATCTAATATTAAACACCTAGGAAATCCTAAGCAAAACACCTCCCTTTTCTAGACCACAGTTTCTTCCCCTGTAAAATGGGAGAATTAGACTACATAATTCCTTTCCACGCTGGTATTCTTCATGTCTCTATTTTGTGTCACACCTACTTCAGGCTCCTGAAACCTAAGATTGTTAGAGAATTAAGAGTCTTAAAGCTGGAAAGGACCTTGGGGATTAGCTAACCCAGACTCTTCATTTTACAGAGGAGGAAACTGAGACTCTGAGAGGAGAACATCTTATTCTTTGTCATATATTAAGTTAGCGAAAGCTAGGTCTACAATCCAGATCTTGTGACTACAAATGTATGCTCATTCTCCTAAACTCCCTCAGCCTTGTAGGCCACATTGATTGCCATCTGGAGTAGATATCCCAGAGGGACAGAGGTCCAAAGCTAGCTTTGCTCTTCACCTCTTCTCTCTCTCTCTTTTTTTAACCTACCCTGACTCTGGGGTAGCTTATAACCCATTTTCTTCTGCTTTATCCTGAAGCAAAAAGAGAAAATGACTGCATTCCTGTATCATCAGCAAAACTGGTGTAACTGTCTGGGGGGAGGAAAGGGGAGGAAGGGGGAGAAACTAGCTGAATTAGCATGTTATTATTATTCACAACCCAAGCTGACAATTAGGGTATTTAATCACCACACTCTAAATTTCAGGATGTGATTGGCAAGGTATCAAGCTCTATCACTGTGAGTGTCATGAAGGAAACAGAAAGCAGTTCCCCCTTCCCAGGAATCCTCCAATCAAGTCAGAGATTTTGAGGGCATTGGAGAGGCCATTTAGCATGATCTAAGTAGGAATGAATCTCCAGTCTCTTCCTGAAGATCCCCAAGGATGGGGAATGTACTAGACAGGCAACCTGAGTTTGATTGTCTCAGACACCCACTTACTAGCTATGAAAGAGACTTAATCTCTATCAAGTTTCAATTCTCCTCATCTGTAAAATGGATATAATAATAATATTGGCGCTTACCTCACAGGGTTTTTGTGAGGATCAAATTTTAAGTGATCTGAAAACTTTAAAGTGTCAGTTGTTATTATACGCTATTTGTTGTTATTTAATACGCTATTATAAGTCATTACATACTAATAATATATTCTTAATGTTATGTTACATATATTCATATAAATGACAGTGATTATTATTGCCACCTTCCAAGGCAAGCCACCTCACTCTCCCAGGGTTATAAATGTTGGCCATTGTTTTCATGTACCAAGTCCAAATCCACTTCTCTACAACTTGTATTCATTGCCCCTAGTTTAACCCTAAACAAACAAAACAAGTCTCTAAAGTGCTCTTTCACACTCATCCCCAAGATCTCTTCTTTACCCATATATCCCCAGTTTCTTTAACATTTCTCAAATAGAGCAATTTTAAGTACCCTGGACTTCCTGGACAACCTTCACCAGATGCCTCCAATCCAAAGGTACTTCCATCCTCCCAGTGACAAAGGTTCAATTTCAGTGACATGCTCCATTCCTCATTCACATTCATCCCAGCAGTCACTCAACCTTGCCAATTTCTACCATCACATCTCTCCTATATATCCCTTTTTCGCTTTGCACAAAGCCAGCTACTACTGGAGTTTAGGCCCTCATCTCCTCTTGCCTGGACTCTTGCAATAACCTTCTGATTGAAAGTCTCTGCCCACTCCAAACTATCCTCCTCTCAGTTACCAAGGGAATATTCCATCCACATGGCCATGTCATCTCCCTATTTAATAATCTTCAGTGGCTCTCAATTACCTCTAAGATTAAATATAAAATTTGGCTTTTAAAGAGCTGCACAGACTAGTCCTTTCCTACCTTTCCAGACTTCATATACTTCACTCCCCCATGATACATTTTAAAAATCCAGCTATACTGGCTAATTTGTTCTTCTCCATATTATAACACTTCATTTCTCTCTATTTTTATGCTCAGCTTTTATGCTAGATGACTCTCAGAATGCTCTCTTTCCCTACACTTCTTGGCTTCCTTGGATGTCTTCAAGGTTCAGTTCCAATTCCATCTTTCTGGAATCAGGCCTTTCTGGGTCCCCTTCTCCTCTCCCTTCCCTTAATGTCTGCCGTTAGTGCCTTTCCTCTGAAGTCACCTCCCCTTTGAACTATATACATCTTGTATATGCACAATTATTTGCTATGTTTTCTTACCTATTAAAATAGACCTGTGTTTCTGGCTAGACCTAACAGATAAACTATGTGAGGAGTATGAGAAGTTAGGTTTCCACAGATACTGTCAAAACAGGATGAAGGGAGAGGTGAAATATCTTGTTAAGATATCTCCAACCAATCACCCTGTGAGTCAAGAAAATGGCTAAATGGCTAAACAACAAAGTTCCTCCAAAAGGGCCCAGGCCTAAACTGTCCCAAACCAATTGGGGTCAATGTCAGGACACAAGCCTTTTGGCCTTATGCAATGGGAGAATAAAGAGGATTGTAAATCCAGCAATTGTAACTGATTATAAATCTGACCTGGACCAATCCAAGCCTTGAAGGGAGGGGCAGAGAACAGAACTAAGAGTATAAAGCTTGCTCTTGCTTCTGTATTGAGTGTGTGTCTCACCCAGAAGCATACTTGCTTCTCATGAGAATTCTTGAATAAAGAATTTTTCTCTCCCTCTAAAAAAAGCATTGGTTATAATACTACTCTTGGACTAGATTGCAACTGAGGAAGAAGTGGACCATGGCAGCTCGATTTGGGGCTTATTCCCCAAACCTTCTGAGTTCCTCAGGGTTTTGATAACATTAACAACTACATGAAAAAATGCCCCGTTGCTATGCAAATAAAATGACCAAAATAACCATATACTCTTGGACTCAGAGATTCCATTACTAGGTTTATATATTTAAGGGACAATTTGATAAAAAAGAAAGTCTCCCCTATTTCTATGTCATTCCAATCATATCTTTGATCCCATGGTGAGGTTTTCTTGGCAAAAATACTAGAGTAGTTTGACATTTCCTTCGTCCGCTAGAGATGAGAAAAGTGGACCAACAGGGTTATGTGACTTGCCAAGGATCATACAGTTAATAAGTGTCTAAAATCGAACAATTTGAATTTAGAACCTTTGAACTCCTGACTCCAGCACTAGCTCTCTATCCACTGTGCCACCTACATGCCCATATACACATCAAAATATTTACAGTAACATTTTTTGGTGATAGCAAAGAAATGGAAACAAAGTAGATGCTATCTATTGGGAAAGATTAAACAAATAATGGCATATGAATTTAGTGTAATATTATTGTCCAGTGAGAAAGAATGTGAATACAAAGAAACATGAAAAGATCTACCTGAACAGATGGAATCAAGTAAACAAGAACAAGAAAACACTATATATATTTGCTATAACAATGTAAACAGAAAACACAATGAAACAAATCCAAAGTGAATGTTGCAAAATTCTAAAGAACAAGCTGGTTTGAAGGAAGAGATATGAGGATACATTTCACTTCCTCCCCCACCCCCAATCCCTTTGGCAGAGATGGGAGGTCCACAAGTGTTGTATATTGTACTTATTTTCAGACTTTGGGGGAGGTACCGATAAGTTATGTTGATTTTTCCTCTTGTTTTTCATGTTTTTCTTTTTAAAATGTATTTGTTCAACAAGATGACTATATGGGGGAAAAAAGGAATAGTGAGGGAAAATTATTATGGGGAAAAAACAAAAGAGAAAAGCATTTTTTTTAAAAAGAAAAAAAAAAGGGAACTGTCAAAAGGGGAAACTACCAGGAGAAAAGAAAGGGATGGGCCAAGATGAATGGTACAAATAAAGGAGTTGGCACTAAAGGACCAGTGATGTGGTGTACAGAGTACTGGTTCTAGTGTCTGAGAATCTAAGTTCAAATCCTATCCTTTTATTGCTACAGACTTATCATCTGTAATTCAATTTCTCATCTATAAAAGAAGGTTGGATTGGAGGGCCTCTAAGTCCTTTCCAGCTATATTTCTGTTACCTAAGAACCACCTCTTTCTCTGGAATTCTACTGAGGTGGGGAGAATTCATGATGGATGGCCTCATTTGTTTTTAGAAAAGGAATGTGAGGTGGAAAGGACAGAGATCAGAGTGGCTTCAGGAGAGAAGAGAACAAGGAAGGAACAATGGCTATGAAAAGTGAGACAGTCAACCAGGGAAAAGCAAGAGGGTGAGCACACAATCGTTGAGCCTGGATAACATCAATTTATAGGCAGCCAAGCAACATAGTTCTATGACTTCTTCCATTATCGTTCAAAATGATGAATTGTGTGGCCTTGTAGCTTACTGTTAAGCTTTCTTGCATTCTAATCCATCCTCCTTTCTCCCATCTCTGTGCATTTGCTCATACAAAGCAAAGTGTAGCATTGTAGAATAAATGCTAGTTCTGGAGTTGAAGAATCTGGCTTCAAATTCTGGCTTCAGTAAATATGTGGACTTAGGTAAGTCACTTAAATCTCTCAAGATCTCAGTTTGCTTATATGTAAAACGAGGGGGTCAAAAATCAAAAATGACCTTCTGCTATCCTTCAGATACCACCATCTCTCTCTGTTAAACCTCCCCATTTCTTGAAGCCCAAACTCCGATGCTACTTCAGCCATATGATGTCCTACCTTATAACCACATCCTTTCCATCTCATATCATCCTTATCTATGTGTATGCTGTTGTTATTCAGTCATGTTTAACTATTCATGACCCCATTTGGGATTTTCTTAGCAAAAATACTGGAGTGGTTTGCCATATTTTTCCCCAACCATTTTACAGATGAGGAGACTGAGGCAAACAGAATTAAATGACTTGCCTAGAGGCACATAGCTAGTAAGTGTCTAAGGTTGGATTTGAACTCAGTTCATCCTGATTCTAGGCCCGGCACTCTATCCACTATATCACCTAGCTGCCATATATGTGTCTTCCCTTCCTTTTCCTATTAGAATAAAAAGACTTAGGTAGGATTTATATTATATCTGTCTATTCCCCTCCATTTCTCATTAAACTAAAAACACTTAGGGACATAGTTTATGTTGTGTCTATTTACATATTCCCAGTACTTATAAAGATAGTGAATGCTTTAACAATAGCTTAATACAAAAGATGAAGAAAGAAAGAAAGACATATAGAACAGCAGTCATGTTAAATGCAATGGTTTGTGCTTGGTGCTAAAGGAGACTTAAGAGAAATGTGATATAGTTCCTATCCTTGAGGAGGTTATAGTTTAAAGGAGGCAACCTTTATGCTAAGCTCTAGTAGATATAATCCTTGCAGACATTAAGGAATAAATTTGTGGTTCAAAGGTAAGTGTTGGGGCATCTAGGTGGTGTAGTGAATAGAGCACCAGTCTTGAAGTCAGGATGACCTGAACTCAAATTTGATCTCAGACACTTAACACTTCCTGGCTGTGTGACCCTGGGCAAGTCAGTTAATCCCAATTACCTCAGCCAAAAAAAAAAAAAGGAAATGTGAGGTTATAATTTAAAAGCTGAAACCTCAGAGCAAAGTCTAAAAGATTGGTTGTTTGGATGCATGATAGGAATTCTCATTCAGACACATGCTGGACTACAAAGGCCTCTGAGGTCCTTTGTAATCCTGAAATTGTTGGCCCAGGCTCAGAAATAACATCCTGACATAAACGTAAAACCCTCAAAGATTCTGAATCTTTGTCCCAAACACCAACAACTGAACTCCATTTGTGAAATGGCCCACAGAGTCTTTGACAAGCCATGATGGGCCCCAGAAGTCCAGGACACAGCTTAGAAGATTCTGATCTGCCTGTAATTATTTCCTTGTCAAGGGTTAACACTGCAGTGGCTGCCTTTCACAAAGCCAACAGCGGGAAAGGTGAGAATAAGAAACTAAATAAAGCAGATAATAAATAATAAAGTATAACCTCTATTTGCAATCAGCTAAACACAGCTGGGTCTTCTGCCTGACTGCAGGTTTGGCGAGGGTTCTTCCATTATCTTCTCAAAGAACATTCACTTTCTGTTATATTTTTCTCTCCAGTTCCTTGTTTCAGAAAGACTCAACACAAATGCTGAAGGAGGACCTCAGGAAATATGATTACTATCCCCACCAATCTTATCTCCCACTCCTCAGTTTGCAGAGTTGGCTAATGCTAGGACTGCCATTGTTAATTTAGAAATAAGGGAGCTGTTTTATGTCATTCATCTCTCGTCACCAAGCAGAGTGACTGACCCAATTAGACCTTCTTAACCATCCTCTTACACAGTTCCTATTCAGACCCCACTACTGATCCTGTCCCTTCCCATCTTTTATAATAAAATCTAAACCAGTCTAAACCCCCAAGAGTGTAATTTTAATCTACAGAGAATGATTCCCTATGAGTTGTGAAGACAGTGGGAATTAGCTTAAACTGCAGAAGGATAGATTAAGTTAGACAACAGGACAAACTTTCATTTACTGCAAAGGATGTTAAACAATTGAATGGATTCTCAAGTGAGATATCAGACCTCTAAAGAATAGAATGAATAGAGCAGAATAGAATCTCTCCACATGGTTCTGCAGTGAAGCTGACCACACCCTAGTAATTTCTTGTTTCTAGGGGATGGATAAAATTTTGGGAAGAGTGCTGGAGTTGAAGGATCTAGGTCCATATCCAAGGTTTGCTACTTAACTCGGGTGGTCTCAATTTTTTCAGTTAACAAATGAGGAAGGCAATTAACAGCGGAGGAATGGTGGCATCTCCTTACCTTATGGGATGTTATGATTCTGGCTTGTTTGTTTTTTAAGTGACACCATAGACAATGGCCTAGCTGATTTTCTGATTATTACCCAGTTTTGGATTCCACTTTGGGGTGCCCTGGACTAAATTTGCCTACCCCACCCCACCCCACCCCGCCCCTCAAGCTGCCAGAAGCAAAGGCTGCTGGAGCTTCCCAAGAAAAATGGATCTGAGTGGAGGAGGCATTGACGTCAGCCAAAGAAGAGAGAGAGCAGTTCCCTGGCTCTCATCCAACCAGACTGTGATTTGCGGCACATCACAAAGTGAGGAGGAAAAACAGTGTCTAGTTGTGGCAAAGGCCCGAATTAGCAGGCTTCAAACAGCACAGAACTAGGAGGGCAGTCTCAAGCTCCAAGCCTGCTCCCCACCCCCACCCCTAGTCCCACACCCAGAGGACTCTCAACTGCCAAAATGACTGATGCTTCAGGGTTGTCTGGGGTTCCTGAAGTTCCATCGTTCTTCCCCATAAACCAGGAGGGGAAGGCATTTGTCCTGTCCACTTCTTCCAGTAACATTCTCCATGGCTAGACTGATGCTCATCAGCTACAGACTGAAGTTTTATCCTAAGCAAAGAAAGGATCTGGGGGGAAGGGAACTATAGGAGAAAAGCAACCAAGCTTTAGAGCGGGGGAATCCTTTCGGCTGTCACTATTACAGGATAGTGACAGGTTTATAAGAAGAGCTCTTAGAGAATGCTGAACCCAAACTTTCTGATTTGTACAGAGGGGAAACTGATAGAAAAGCATTGTGTGATCTGCCCAAGATCATATAAGTCACTAGAAGAGACACTACTGAAAATGAAGGGCAACTGGTGGCGTAGTAGATAAAATACTGGGCTTGAAATCAGGAAGACTCATCTTCAAATCCAAACACTTACTGGCCCAGTCACTTAATCCTGTTTGTCTCAGTTTCCCCATCTGTAAAATGAGCTGGAGAAAGAAATGGCAAATCACTCCATGATTTTTACCCCCCCCCCAACCCAAATGAGATCACAAAGAGTGGGACCCAACTAAGTAATGATTAAGCAACCAGCAATAGTGTAATAATTGATAAGATTGTTGGACTTGCTAGAAATACCTAAATTTAAATCCTACTTCTTATGCTTGTTGGCTATATGAGAGGAAGGAGGATGGACAAGTCACTCACTCTCTTTGAGCCTCAGATTCCTCATCTATAAAATGAGAGGGTTGGTCTCAATGACTTTTAAAGTGTCTTCCCAGATCTAAATCTATGATCCTATGAACTCAGGTCCCATGACTCCAGCATAAATATTCCACATATTTCTCTCTTACAGCTCTCCTTCTCTGAAAATGAATATGCTCCATTCAAAATTCTCGTTGATTCTACTTTGTAACTCCCTCCCCTCTTCTTATCCTTCCCCTTTTTCTGATTCCAGAAATTCATGATACAGAAACCAAGAGCAGAGAGAACACCAGGATGGATGCCATAGCTTAAGGGTTAGACAGGTATTTGAGGTCAGGGACAGAAAAGGAGCTAAAATTGAGATAGAGAGATGAGTCAGGTCAAGATTTCACTAATCAGAGTACCAGAGTACTATGGTGTGAATTTAATTCTGAGCTAAGTTCTCAGACCAAAAGAGTCCTTATATACTCCCTGCCAGGGCAGTGACTAGACTGTCTAAATCCACAGTATATGGCTAAGAAAGGAACCATAAGTTCTAACATCTGCATTTTGCCCTTTTGCTAGTGCCAAGGAGACTTGGCAATCAGAACCACCATGGTAGAAAAGCTTATTTCTGAGCTACTGTGCCTAGGAAGCCTTCTCTCTCAATGCAGGGTTTCTGTCCAGGCTTTATCAGATTAATGAATATAGCACTAGACTTGGAGTGAGAAATATTGGGATTTAAATCCTGCCTCAGAATTCTATGTGATATATTTTAACATATTTAATATGCATTGGACTACCTGCCATCTAGGGGAAGGGGTGGGGGGAAAAGAGGGAAAAATTGAGAACAGAAAGTTTTGCAAGGGTCAATGTTGAAAAATTACCCATGCATATGTTTTATAAATAAAAAAGCTTTAATTTAAAAAAAAAAAAAAGCTATGTGAACAAGTCATTTTTTAAAAGTATGTGTCTCTGTGTGTTTTATATATTATATATGTATCTGTACCTCAATTTCCTTATCTGCAAAATGAAAAGTCATACTCAATGGCCTTCTAAGATCCCCTCTAGCTCTAACTATCTGATCTCATAATATGGCCTGAGTAAAGAAAAAATTACTGACAAAAATCCTGACAAAATTTTCCTGTGCAGAAGACATTTTTAGTCTCAGTGGCTCTGCTTGATCAGTACTTACTAATCACAATAATACCTGATGGCAGCCAAATGACATAGTGGATAGAACTCTAGACCTAAAGTCAGATAGACCTGAATCCAAATCCAATCTCAGACATTCATTAGCCGTGTAAGCCTCTGTTTCAGTTTTCCCCAAATGAAAAAATGGGTTTATCCTCAGGTTGTTGAAAAAATAAAATGAGATGCTATTTTTAAAGCTCTTTGCAAACCTTAAAGCACTATTTAGATGCTATCTCTTTGTGCATGTTGAAACGATGAGGGAAATGGAGGCATTAGAATTAGGAGCTACAGCCCAGTTCTCTATCTCAACCACAGACATGACTGAAATCTAGCAGCAGGTGGGGGTGGAGGATGATTCAAAAAAGGCCCCCAAGAGAAGCATTCTCTAACCGACTTTTAGTCTCATTCCATTACAGCCCTAGGCTTCAAGGCCAAACCCAGAATGATCCAAGGGACATTTTTAGCACAAAGATTGAAATTATGACAGAGGAAAGATATTTGTGGAAAGAGCTTGGGGGGAAGGGAGGAATAAGAGAGGGAAAAGCGGATCAGGAGTTCTAGTTTCCATTAACTACCATTTCTGGTTCCCTCCAAGATTTTGAGCAAATAGCTTAAATCCTCTGGGCCTCAGTTTCTCCCATCTGCACACCAGGAGAACAATGCCAGAACTTGCAGACTTGCTCCACAGGTCGCTGAAGCCAGGTGTCCTAAGTGCCTGAAAGGACACTAACAAAGAATGCCACGTCCTTCTCCTCCTCCTGTTCTTCCTCCTCCTCCTTTCACACTAGCCCACTCCACCCACTCTCCAAGCAGGCTTAAGTGGGCACACCGGTAATAATAACAGCCACATGAGAAGCAGGAAGGGGCCATTAAGAGGAAACAGAGCAGCAGGAGAAGACAAATTGTTTTCTGAAATTTCTGTTTCTATTCTTGTGGGAGATCCAGGAGAGAGGGAAATCAAACACCAGCAGGGGGAAGGGAGAAAGGAGGGGAAGGCTGCCCCTAAAGAGCTTCCAGCTTTTCCCCTGCTAATAATGCATTCCTCACCCTCCCCATCTTGTGAAGTCAGGTGGTGAAGACAGGTTGTCCCTCGCTGCCCTCAATTCCCTCTTAGATCAAGCCAAGGAATTATCAAGCAGCAAAGGGACCATCCAGAAGAGAATGTGCACCTGCCACTTTGGACATCGACCCTGCCAGCCTTTCCCAGGACAACCCCTCCTAGTGCATCCCCGCCCCCCACACATAGCAGCATATATCTCCACAGGGGAGCCTCGAGTGCAGGGGAGCGTACATGCTTGGAAGTGTTCTTTCCCACCCACCACCTGGGCTAGATCCCTGTTGGAGGCTTTGGCACTGTCTCTGGAATCTGCTCCCCTCCCCAGCTGCCAGTTTCATTTTCCCAGAAACCCCTTGGGGGTGGGGAGCTGAACTGGTACATGAGAATGTGAGGGGGGTTGGGAAGGAGTGTGTGTGTGGGGGGGGAAGTTGTACTCTGGGTTCTGCCTGCACATGGCTGAGCAGCAAGCTGGGCTCCTACTACATGGAGGCAACCACCCCCTCAGTGGTACTTGAGGGATGGTGACAGTCCCACCTGCCCCCAGGAGCAGGAGCAACGTATGGTGTGCTAAAAGCTGAGCTGGATTGGGAATCCAAAGAACCAACTCTCTGGGGCTTCCATTTTGGCAATAAACTAATTCTCATATGAGCCTCAGTTTCCTCATCTGCAGAATGAGCTGTTAGACTGGATACAGGCTTCTTAAACTTTTTCCATTCACAACACCTTTTTGCCCGAGAAATTTTTACATAACCACGGGTATATAGGTATATAAAATAGGTAAAAAATCAAACATTTACTGATATTAAATCATAATTTCATGACCCCCACATTCAGTTACTAGATTCAATTACTAGATGACTCCATATGGGGTCCAGACCCACAGTTTAAGAAGCTGGGGACCAGATGATCTCTAAAGTATCTCCATTTTAAACTTTATATTTCTTTCTTGAACAGCGTCTTATAATGCCTGAAAACCCCGTCATTTGTTATACGCTCTTTGGATTAAGATATTGCCCTCCCACCCACCACCACCAAAGGCTGTTTTGTAAAAATATGACCTAAATCTTAGTGGCCACTAAGATTCTCCATGAAGATTAGTTCCTGGGTGTAGTTACAGTCACTAAGCAAAGTGGGGTCAATCTCAAGGTATATAGGATGGGTAAGTTTTGACTAGTGGCAGAAGGCTAGTAAAAGGCACAGCAGTATGGAAGAGCTCAGTAGAGACTGAAGCAGATAAGACTGGCGGCTCTGAGGTTCAGCAGCTCACACTGGATCCCAGAATGACTGAATCCTAGGACAAAAAGCTGAAAGGTACCTTAGAGGCCACATGGTCTTATTTTACAGATGAAAAAATCTCAGAGAGGGTTTTTTTCCCTATTGCCTCAACTGTCCTGTGGCTTTTATACCAAAACATACTGTACCATCACCCCATTTTACTCACTCCATCACTCATTACCCCTTAATTCCTCCTGCTCTTTCTTTTTCCCTGTAAGGAAAAGCCTTTGATGATGCCATCCTGCCCAAGAGCCTACCCAGATGTGGTAGGTGGGTAGGACTGTCCAGTCCTGGTCCTAGTTCTGTTAGGTCCTGAGCTCCTAGATCTAGCCAAAGTGGGAGAAAGGACAAAGAGAACAGAAATATCAGCTTTCTTATGGAGATGGAGAGAAAATAAGTAACTTCTAGAGCATCTCTGCTGAGGGAAGGGAAAGAAAGGGAAGCCAAAGCATCCTTGAGGCTCAGTGCTGACAGGTAGCCAGGAGTATAGGCAAAAAAAAGAAGAGAAAGAACAATGTTCCCTCTCCAGCCTCACTTCTCCTCCCCAGATCCTAGAGCATAAGCAGAACAATAAGCAGTACTAGACAGAAGCCCTGAATTCTAGACCCTAACTGACTGTGTGATTTTGGACAAGTTATACCTGTCTCTAAGCCTCAGTTAGCCCATTTGTAAAATTAACTATTTCTGTGTGTGTTTGTGCATACACATGCAAAGTACTTCTAGTATTCCATCAAAGTGCAGTAAGGACTACTGGAATCACCTATAATAACCGCTAGCATTTATATAGCCATTTAAGATATGGAAAGTGATAGAAAAAAAAATTCCATTTCATTCCCTACAAAAGTACAAATAATGTTACAAATGAAGAAATTGAGGAGGAAAGTTATTTGCTCAGCAGTCACACAATGAATATGGCTAGATTTGGACTCTTTTTTTTTTTCCCTGACTCTATCTTCTATACCACCTTTGCGTCCTCATCTATAGAGAGAAGAAGCATTGTAGATCCTAAGGAAAAAGAAGAAGCAAGAAGGCCTTTGGGGGTTGGGATGTTTTTCTCTCCTAAAACTGACCACAATGATTTCTCAGAAATATTCCATATCCAGGGTTTCCCCCAGACAGATAGCTCTAGAAAAGAGCTTCAAGTTACAGGGAGCCCTGCACCCTATCTATCTGTAGCACTTCCTCCTCCTCATTCTGCCTCTAGAGGAAACAAAGATAGGGAATATCTCTCAGTTCCCTCTCAGCTGGTTGGGCTTGCAGGAATCAGACTGTGTTTTGCACACAGATGAGCAGCCAACCAGGCAGAGGCCTTAGAGCTGCAGAGTCACAGCTCAGGGAGGAAGGAAAGATAATTCCTGCTCATCTGGATTCAGGTCCCATTTCTCCTCCAGCACTGCCCAGCCTAGGTCTACCAGGGCTGCTGTGGCCTTGGATCTTTAGGGCTGTTCTCTTCCCTCCCTAGGAAATGGACTAGAGCAACCCTGGCATACTGCTCTCCTCCCACACTCATCCCCTCCCAACACAGATCTCTTCTTTTCCCATTTCCTTTACCCTTCATTTTCTCCAAAAAATCTGAGTGTGAAAAGCCAGATCCTTTAAGTACTTCTTAATGTCATATTGTCAAGGACTTTCCCTCTTTTACTCAGCACCCAAGGGAATGTTTTCCCCAATCCTGGAGGGGCCTTGACTATAGAAGCCTAGCTTCCCTAGGAAGCAATAGGGTCTGAATCCAGAGGTCTAAGAAACAGAATCTCTATAATTTTCTCCCATTTATCCAACAAACATTTATTGAGCACTCACTAAAGGAATCTTTAGTCTTATGAATCTAAGTTAGGTTCTAAATTAGATAAGGAGAATAAAGGGAAACACGAGACAGGTCCTGCTCTCTACGGGATCATAGGAGATAAATAAATGTTCAGTACAGTGTAAGCTGTTATATAAGTCAGTATAAGATAACTATCACACGAATGAAGTGTAAAGATGGAATTCGGAAGGGGAAGCTTCCTGTGGGCAATCATTAGCCAAGGGATGGCTAGTCTGCCCCTAGTACTCAAGGTGGATGGGGATGCTGAGATACAGGTTGTGGGTATAGCAATCACTGAAAATCTACTCTGGATTCCAGGGTTAAAGGCCTCAGGTCTCTGCCCTCACCCCAACCCCTACTTTCCAAACAAGCCTGGTCCCTTTGAACAGCAGATCTCCATTTGCCACATCCTGCAGTTCCTTTGCCTGGAGAAGTTATCAGGAGACCAGGAGTACAGAGAGATTTCAATATCCCTCTCCTAATCTAGCCTGGGAAAAGGTCTTCATTCTTCCCACCATGATGGACCTACACTTCCTATTTACAATTCCTTGCTTAGTGAGAGCAATTTTCTGCCTTTCCTAATAAGCCCAGACAACTTAAGCAGGTTAGGAATGAGGAAAGCCAGGGTTTTCTACTGTTCCATCAAAAACATAGCTGTGAACTGAACGAGATGGGGTGAGATCTCTTAAGACAGTTGTGAAAATCGAGTAAGGCTTCATCTACTTCAGAGCTGGAGTAGGCCTGAGGGTCCGTGAGCATTGACTCAAGGGCACACCTAAGTCTCCTTCCTGCTATCCTTCCATGACATCATTTTCTCCCTACTTCCATCAAATATGGGCAACTATGTTCAATTTCTTGGGTAGTTCCCATGTTTAGAATGTAAGACCCTCAGCCAATGAAGATGAGGGTCAGTGGTGGGAGGGGTGTTTGTGTTAAGGACTATTTAAAGTATAAAACCTGTCCCAAAAGGTGCCTCCTTTCAATTGCTTGCTCAACAGGAGGGATGCCGCTTCTCACAAGAATGTACAAAAACCTTCTGTTTGGCTCCTACAGATCTCTCCAGCTTTTTATTAAATGGGGACCACTCACCATTCTGAGGCACACAGAACAAGCAGGACTCAAGCACATTTGAGAAAGAGAAGCCCAAAGTCATTTGTGTAGACAGGTAAATAGAAAGATGACCTTGGATATAACGCTTGGAAATATTCCAAAAACAATTCAATTTAGTAAACACTCCTAAATACTTAACCAAATGTCAGATGCAATCCTAAGTATTGTGAGTACAAAGATTAAGAAAAGAAAAACAGCCAGTCCCTGCCCTCAAGGAATTTTAGTCTACTAAAAGGAGTTAAGTGTGCACAGAGAAGTAAATATAAATTGTACACAAAATAAAAATACAAAGTAATGTCAAGGGAACAGAGCGAGCAAGACAAGCAAAACAAGAGGGAGGAATTCCATAAAACCTTCCCTTAGAAGGTAATACTTACACTAACGCCTGGTAGGAATGAGAAGTTCCAAAAGACAGAAAAACAGAAAAAAGCATTACTGGCATGGGGGACAAATGGCCTATCCAAAGGCAAAGAGGTGAGAGGTATAATACAATACAGATTACTAAGAATAGTTATTAAATGTCTATCATCTGCAGAACAATATGGTAAGGGGATGAGGAGTATGAAAATAAGAGTACCTACTGTGTGCAAAGCCCTAATTAAAAGGAATAAAGAAAGAATTTCTAAAAACCCAGTCTCATTTAAAAAGCTCCATGGGTGGAAACTGATAAGCCTCAGACTAAATGGATCCCAGTATGAACTTGTCTTAAAGGATATGAGATAGGGGAAACCTTGAGGCTATATTTATATATTTATATGTGTGTGTGTGTACATACATATAGATATATATGTTTGTATATATATAAATACATGATGTATATATGTATGTCTTTCTGCTCCTCTTTACAACAGCAGCAAATATTAGCCCCTCTCTTTCCTAAGACAGAATCTGGAAAGTATAAGAAATTGGAAAGCAAGCTACTCACCACTGCTGGACTTCCTTCTCAGTAACTGCAAAAGGAAAAAAGAAAGACGTTTTAGCAATTAGTTAATAGATATTTATTAAGCACCTACATGTGCCAAGAACTGTGCGAAGTACAAATTCACCATACTGAAGAGGAGGAGATGAAGGGGTATGGGGTAAAGAAACATACACAGACACACAGATTAACTCGAAATGTTAGCATTTCAAGGACAATAGAGACTATCTAGTTAAATGTCTTCATTTTGTAGACAGAAAAACTATTAGTCTAAGAAGTGACTTACTCAAAGTCACAGAGTAAAGTAATCCAAGAGCATTTATACCAAATAAAAAGCCTGGACTTACCTAACTTTCCAGCCCCACTGCCTGTAATTCCCCTTTTTTATCCTTTCTACAATACAAACCAACTATCCTTGCAGCTCTCACACTTGGCATTTTAGGTCCTGTGTCCAGGCCTTTGTGCTAGTTGTATCTCATGCATAGAATGCCTCCTTCCACACTTCTGCCTTTTGGCATCCCTAATATCCCTCAAGGATCAGTTCAACAGTCTGATTTCAGAAAAGCCTGGACTTAGATGAACTGATGCCAAATGAACCAAGAGAACATTATACAGAGTGACAACAAGATTATGTGATGATCAACTGTGATGGACTTGGCTCTTTTCAACTATGTGATGATTAGAGGTAATTCCAACAGACTTGGGATCGAAAGTGCTATCTACATCCAGAGAGAGAACTATGGAGACTGAATGTGGATCAAAGCACGGTATTTGCATCTTTTTTATTATGTTATTGTTTGTTTTGTGTTTTTCTCCCGTTTGATCCAATTTTTTTTGTGTGCAGCATGATAAATATGAAATAGGTTTAGAAGAATTGCATATGTTTAGCCTATAAATCTGCTTGCAGTCTTGGGGAGGGGGGGAGGAAGGAGGAGAGGGAAAAGAAAGAGAGACAGACAGAGACAAACAGAAAAACAGAAACAGAAACAGAAACAGACAGATGGATGGGCAGACAGAGACAGAGGGAAAAAGGAAAGGAAACAGTCCCTGTTATTAAGTAGCTCATATTCAAACAGAGGAAATAACATGCACAAAAAACTGAACATACAAGATATAACCCTAGAGGGAAGGCACTTGGATTGAGGGAACTAAGATTTTGCAGAAGTGAATGCTGAAAACTATCTCTGTATATATTTGGAAAAATAAAATACTATTAATTTTTTTTTACAAATTCTGCATAATATTACAAAATAAATTTATTGTGACCCCCCCCAAAAAAAAAGATTCACTCAAATACCATTTTCTAGAAGAAGTCTTTCCTGATCTCCCAACACTAGTGCTCTCCCTGCAAAACTCCCCCTCCAAACTACCTTCTAACAATTTTAAATGTATCTTTATAGGTATATGCTGTATATCCAGATATGTATGTGAATAGACTATAAGTTCCTTGAGAACAAAGACAGTTTCACTGTTGTCCCCTGTACCTAATACAGGGCCTAACACAGAACAAAGTCTTAATCAGTGCTTTTTGATCAATTAAGATTCTTCCCCTACTCTAAGAAATCTTTTAAATTGGTTATGAAGATGCATCCCCTTAGTAGCCTAAGTAAAACTTCCATTCCTACTTGTCTTATCCTCCTTGCCCAGGCCATGGGTCAATTGATCCACAGCCATTTACTGATTAGATTTGCTACGGGCACTGTGAATGAGTCAAAGACAAATAAATCGGCCTCTTCTATCAAAGAACTGAGAGCCTGTCACTGCTATGAGTGCTACTACATTCTAATCCAGTCTTTCTAATACTTGAACCCCTTTGGACAGATGCTGAGACAGACTCTCCTGCCCTGCAGGCCATGTCACAGCTAAGCCTCCTGGGAGTGAGTCCTCAGAGACACTTCACATTCCCCTAGGAAAGGAAATGCCATCTTCCACCCCAGACGGTACTGACTCATGCGGCCTCCCTGAGCAAGCTTGGTCTGAGAATAACTCGATTCGGTGTTTGGTCTGGAGCAGAGGCTCACTGGGGCAAGGCCCTCCCTGCTGATGGATGGCTATACTGCCCGGCAGAGTTCAAAGGAGGCATTTCTTAAGTAACTACCATGGCTTGTTCATGTTGAGTTATTATTAATGACTACAGAACCTTTCTCCTAAATCAAGTATTGCCCAGATATATCTGACAGCAGCAAAGTTAAAACCACACAAGAAGCCCTCTCCAACATTAATATCAGCTGAAACAGAAAACCAGATCTCCTCAACACTCATGGAAAATCAGTTGACAAACATCTATTGGGTGCCTGCTATGAACTGGGCACTGTGGTGTGTGTGTATAACAGACAGACAGAGAGAAACAGAGACAGAAACAGAAACGGACAGACAGATGGACAGACAGATACAGAGAAAAAGGCAAGGAAACAGTCCCTGCTCTCGAGTATTCAGCTCATATTCAAATGAAGGCGATAACATGCACAAAAAACTGGACATACAAGATATATAGTATAACTGAGATATAACCCTAGAGGGAAGGCACTTGCATTGGGAGAACGAGGAAAAACTTCTTAGCAAAAAGTTCTGAGGCCCCTTCCAGCTTTGATATTCAATATTTCTACATCTCTACTAAGCCTTGGCCCAAACTAGACATTCTGTGGTTTATCAATAAGTTCCCGGGAATCTTGAAGAGTCGGACTCCGTCCCAGAAAATCTCACCCCCTCTCCCTAAAAATCCTTGAACAAGCAAAAATGTATGTGTATTGTCTGTGTGTGTATGTTTAGAGATGGAGACATACACATATTTTCACAGAGATATCATAGAGACCACTGAGCTAGAAGGGATCTTGGACATCACATCTACCTCTCTTTTCACAGATAGCTGTTGTTCAGTAGTTTTTAGTCACATTCAATTCTTCTCCTGACCCCATTTGGGATTTTCTTGGCAAAGATATTGGAATTGTTTGCCATTTTCTTCTCCAGTTCATTTTACAGATGAGAAAACTGAGATAAATAGGGCCAAATGACTTGCTCAGGTAACACAAGTAGGAAGTATCTAAAGCCAAATTCGATTGATTTCAGTTCTTGCCAACTTCAGGCCAGGTACTCTATCCACTGAACCACCTGGCTTGGTTGCCCCTCTTGGGACAGATAAGCAGACTGAAACCCAAAATGGTTTTCCTAAGGTTTCACAGGACCAGAACTCAAATGTTGGTCTTCCGATGTCAAAATCTTGGATTCTTTCCTTATCACTTAAGAGTTGAGGAAAACCAGGAGACACCTAAGCTTTTGCATTTCCCATCACCAACAACCTGTCCTGAAACCGATCCTCTCTGCCTTCCTCAGAGTTTAAAGTTGTTAGGGAAAAGCAAGAAGAAGCACAAATTCCCTTGGCTCTTCCAGGGAACGCTTCAGTGCCAGGAATACAAAGCCTGGAACCCAAGGCTGCCATTGGATAGTTCCTCACCCCACCCCCATTCCATGTTAACCTGCTGAACCATGAATAGTGCCCAAAGGGCAAATTCTTTATTCAACTAAGAATTAAAACAAATATTTTTGTTTGAGAGGTTTTTAAATTTTTTGTTCTTATGGCTATATTTGTTTCCATATTTCTTTCATTTCTAACTATATCCCCATCCCTATCCTTGTAACATAATGTAAAAAGATAAGAGGGAAAAAAAGCATCTCTGTAAAATTAACCCACATGTTAACTGAGTCTGATAATGCATACAATGTTCTCTAGTTCAGAAAAGAAGGGAGGGATGGAAATAGGAGATGCATTCTCTCAATTCTACTTCAGGTTCAAACCTCATCATTATCAATATGCAGAGCTCAGTTTGATTCATTTGTTCTTCTAATCACATTGTGGAAGCCTTTGTGTAGATTGAGCTCTTGGTTTCCCTGACTTTATTTATTATCAGTCCATAAGTTTTCTTAAGTTTCTCTGAATTCTTCACTTTTCCACAGCACAATAATAGCTCATTATGGAAAAGTTAGGAAGTACAGGAGACAGAGCACCTTGCCTGGAATCAGGAACCCCTGAATTCAAATCCAGTCTCAGAGACTTAGTAGCTGTGTGATCCTGGGCAAGTCACTTAACCCTGTTGGCCTATTCCTTATCTGCAAAATGGGCTGGAGAAGGAAATGTCAAATCACTCTAGTATCTCTGCTCAGAAAAACCTCAAATGGAGTTAAGGAAAACAATAATCATAATTTGTTCAAACAATCTGATTTGGAGATTTTTTCCCTCTAAAGACACCAACAACTTTTCAAACTAAAGTTTGAATCTGCATGTTTTTTAAACTACTGACCAAAGACATTTTACACGTTCTTAAAACTGAGTCCATATTTTACTGTTTTTAGCCCTTATAGTACTGTTTCTCTATTTCTAAATAGATTCTAAATAGTACCCTGAACTTTTATGCTTTAATTTCTCTTCTTTTTCCTTTTTTCTGTAGTCACCAACCCTAAACTGCAGAATGGCAGAGAAATTAAAAGGGGCTTCATCAGCTTAAGCAATGTAGCTACATTTCAGGGAGGCAGGGAGGAGAAAAGAGAGAGCACTGGGGCTACTTTCCCTAATAATAACCATTCCCTAATATTTCTAGTTTTCAAATCCAGTCTCTCCTTTGTGTCCACCTGGTCTATTTCATCCTTTAATGTTAACTTATATCATTTCAAAAGATCTCCCCCATTCTTTGCATAGATGGGAGTTCTGGGTATGGAATACCACATAAATATCACACTTTTTTTGATATGTTGTTTAGTTTCACTAAACTGTTTCCCCCCTCTTTTTTCATTCTATTATATAAGCTGATTCTCTGGAAAGAAGAGAGGGGAAGAGATGTAGGTGTTTGAAAAACAAAACAAAAAAATCTATGAAAATGTGTTTTTAAAGGGGAGTTTTCTCACCAACAGAATGAATCTCTGACTGAACCATTGTCTTTACTGTGCTAGAAACTATTAAAAGGGCTATATCCTACTGAAGTTCAGAGTGGTGATAGCAGGACCAGGTCAGGAATCAGTCAGAAGGCCAGTATTAATCCCTCATCTACCAAAGTTGTTATCTCCTTCAGGGAAGAAAGCACTAAGAATATTACCAGAAAAAAAAAGGGAAAAAAATTTACCAGAATAGTGCCTGGCACATAATAAGCACTATATAAGGGTTAGACCACAACGATGTAAAGAACATTAATAGGCTTCAGAATTCTGATCAACAGAGTGATTAATCATAACTTTAAAGAACTCAGAGTCCCTGATGAAATATTCCTCCTTCCTCTCGGTGGGGAGCAGAGGTATGCTATGGTTTGGAATGAATATATCTTGTATGTCCAGTTTTTTGTGCATGTTATCGCCTCCATTTGAATATGAGCTGAATACTCGAAAGCAGGGACTGTTTCCTTGCTTTTTTCTCTGTATACTTTAGGGACAGTTAAGTAGAACAGTGGAGAGAGATTTGAGTCTTGAATCCTAAAGACCTGAGTTTTAAATTCAACTTCAGATACTTAATATCTGTGTGACACTGGCAAGTCATTTACCCTCAGTCTGTTTCCACATCTATAAAATGGGAATAATAATAGCATTTACTTCTCAGGGTTATTTTAAAAAGCAAATGAGATAGAATATAAAGTATTTATTAGCACAGTGCCTAGTCTATTATTATAATACATAATCAGATATGATTTGCTTTATTTGCCTGCTCTTTGTTATATGGGAAATTTTGAGGGTTGGGGAAAAGATTGGGATTTGACAGGGATGCTATTTTTAAAAAAGTGTCACACATTTTATATTCACTTTTTTTCCCTTTTTCTTCTGTTTTTTTTTTCCTCACACTTTTTTTCTTTTGATTTTTCTCTCCCAGCACGTTTCATAAAGAAATGAGTATTTTAAAAATTAATGTGTGTGTGTATATGTATACCAGAAAAAAAGAAAAGCACATATGCACTTCTAAAAGATGCTTTAAAAAATTTTTTTTTTAAAAGATGTTCAATTCTTTAGATGTCATGGTGAGTCAACCCAGAGGAAAAATGCTCCCTTAATTTGTCAATCCCTTTGATACCAGATTTCAGACTATGTAAGGGAAAAGCCCACTCTCCAATCTCTGCTGCCTACTCTTTCATCCCCTTCCATCTTAGTCTTAGACCATGCTGTTCTCCTCTCCCTTACTCAATAAACTACAGCAACTCCCCATTACTTCTAGGACCAATTATAAACTCCCCAATCTGGCATTTAATTCTCTTTCAACTTTTCTAATTTTCCTACACTTAAACTCCCTCCCACTTATTATGTGATCCAGCTATACCATATACTTGCTCCTCTTCATACACAAAGGCAGTTGGTGATGCAATGAATGGAGAAAAAAAATGAAATCAGAAAATCCAGTCTCAGACATTGATTAGTTATGTGATACTTGCAAGTCACTTAATCTCTGGATGCCTCAGTTTCCTCATCTGTAAAATAGGGATGATGATAATAGCATTTACTTCCAGGGTTATTATGAGGATCAAATGAGATAATTGTAAAGCATTTAGAATAGTGCTTGGCACATAATACGCATGATGTAAGGGTTACCTATTATCATCAGAACTCATTTACAATCACTGTGCCTTTGCCTTACCATTCCTACAATGTCCTAAATTCTCTGCCTCCTGGAATCTCAAATTTCCTTAAATACTACCTGCTTCAGAAGTCTTTTTCCTCACCTTCTTAGACACTAATCCCTCCTCTCCAAGACTAATTTGTCTGTCTTGGAAACTATCTCCCTCATTAGGTTGTAAATTCCTTAAGGTCAACCAAAGATTGTTTCAGTCTTGCCTTAGTATTTCTAGCACTGAACACAGTGCTGGGAACATAACAAACATTTAATAAGTTCTTGGTGATTAAGATTAATTGAAGAACCAAATTCAGAAAGGAAGGCCAACTGTGATGCTGGTTAGCTTTGAACTGACCATCTCCTTCCCAATCTTAGATCTGAGAAGCCAGTGGCATCCACTCTTAGCAACTCTGGGTTTCTGCTGGGAGTCGGGGACTCAGGATTAGGAAAACTTCAGCTGAGTCCAGATCAAAGAAGCAGCCCAGATTTGGAACAATCCGAGACCAGGACGACAATCCTCTGACCCTCCAGGGCCCTGGGGATCTCCTGGTTAGCAGGTTCCTTCACCTTCCAAACCAATCTTAAAAGCTGCAATAGGCCTGAAATTGAGTAAGATAATGAGGCAGAAAGAAGATGTGTCAATGTGCAAGCAGCTGATAAAAATAGAGACCGAGACAGCGGGAGAAGATGCCAATTACCTAGGATGGCAAGACCTCAAATAAAAGAAAGCAATTTTCTGAAAGAAAGGTTTCAAATGCATCTGGCATAGGATGCAGGCTAAGGGAGGGGCGCACAAGCCCGTCCTATAGCCAAAGAAAAAAAGAAGAAACTATGGCCCAGACAAGTCATGTATGAGATGGCGCGGGAGGGGTGCAGGGGAAAAAGAGGAGTGAGCAGGATTCTGGGGTGAAAAAAATCACCCTTACCTTCACAGCCGACCAATAGGTGTGGGATTCAGGGCCAGGTAGATGAAGGACATGAAAATTGTCAGGCTGGAGGTCAATTAGTCCATTCCTCTCCATCTCCAAAGGAAGAAGTTCCACAGGTCTCCAGTTACCTGTTTCTTTGCCTAACTAATCTTACTGCCAGACCAGAAATAAAAGAAGAGTCCATGGCTATACACACAACACTACTCTTAATTAATCTAGAGAGTTCTAATAAGTATTTGTATAGCTCAAGAACTCCCTAAATTCCCAGGAAACAAAACATCCTAATTTTCAGAAATAGTAGATAAGTAGAAAAACCTCTATCTCATGTTCTAGATTCTCTTATCCCCAGTGGGAGTGGTCTGGATAGGGGAAACAATTTTTGGAGGGATCCCAGGGGAGTAGTATATGTAATGATAATTCTACTACTACTACTACTACTGATGATGATGATGATGATAAAAATAATTATCATCATTATTATTATTTTAATAATTCCTTATAATCACCAAAGTGCTTTAAATTGAATTGAATTTAAACTGAATTATTTCATTTGATCCTATGAATACCCCTGAATGTGAGATGAGGTAAATTATTCCCATCTAATGGATGAGAAAACTGAGCTCTAGAGAGGCTAAATAACTTCCCTAGAATCACATAGTCAATTGTAGAACGGGTCAGCAATTCCTACTGCATGTATGCTAGAATTATTCTTACTGTATACATGGTATTCCTTTACTGACACTGCCTTATTCTTCAGTCTCAGTGGGTGCTCTCAGGGGAAAGTCTGTGTTTTCCTTTCGACAGCTTGTCCAATTCAGGACGAAAAGAGGGGGACGCTGGAAAGCTGGGTCCTCTGCCAGCATATCCTCCCTCCATCAATGTTCCTGCATTTCAGGAAAATGAATTAGAATGGCCCTTTCCCCATTGGTCTCAGAAGCATCTGTGATGCAGGCAGTCAGCGGGGAAGCCAAATGTGGCCAGATTAGCGTTCTTCCCCCTACCCTAAACACCCCTGCTGGCCCCAGTGGGAAAATGCTGCATAATGTGTGCAGACAGCCAAGCCCAAGAGAAAAAGGAGGGAAGCCACCTCTTTTAAGTAGTAATTAACCTTTAGGAAAACAAGTTCCCTTGAAGGTTTGCTCCCAGCTTTGTAAAAGGACCTGAGAGCTTTTAATTGCTCCACAGCTGGGGCCAAAGATGAATAGCTTTCATCTTCTGGTCTAACCACCTGCTCCTTCCTTTCTCCCACAATCCCCTCCAGTAGTTCCAGTCTCTAGCGGAATCCCAAATGCCTGAGAACTCAAGTGCTGAGCTTTCTATCCATTTTTCTCATACTCAATCCTATAACTGATATGGAAGGGGAGCTGTGCCCCACTAGGGACCTTCATCCAGCTCGCTAGTCAAAGGAGGAACAATCCAGGACAAATAAATCAAATCTGTCCATCTATCCTCTCTACTGGGCAAGACAGAGAAGAGGAAATATTCCTGTCTTGTTTTCATTGATTCAAGTGGGTAGGTGATAAAAGTGGGATAGAACCCAGGTGCTAGAATCAGGAAGAACTAAATTCAGTAAAGAACTAAGTTAGTAAATCTAACCCCAGCTACTTACTAGATCTTGGACAAGTCACTTAACTCTGTCTTAGTCATCTGTAAAATGAACTGGAAAAGAAAATGGAAAACCCCAAATAGGGTTAGAAAAAGTCAAACACTACTAAAATGGCTGTTACAAAATGTTATTGGTTCATTTTTCTCTCAGCTCTCCATAGCTACATGAATCTCTTTCCTTTCTCTGAACCTCAGTTTCATCATCTTTAAAATTTGGAGGTAGACTTAGATGATTTCTGTGGCTCTGACATTATATGAGACTATATAATCAAATCCCAAAGCTCTGTATGAGAGCAGAACACAGCCTCTCAACAACAGCTGTAGGATTGAAAGGAAATTCTGATTCAAAGATGGATAACATCTGGTATTCAACACAACAGCCTTTTACAAACAAACCTGGTGGGGAGGTGAGGAACAAACAGGGGTAAAGGTCAGTCTCCAGAGCCCCAAGGTTGCTATCCTTAGGAGATACACGAGGATACTCTCCAAAGCAAGAGAGTTTGCTAGCTAAACATCTTCACTTCATCATTTGCCAGGCCATCAATCAACAAGAATTTATTAAGTACTTATTATAAGTCAGGCATTATGTAAAGCTCTGGAGATACAAAGATAAAATTAAGCCATCCTTATCCTCAAGGAGTTTACATTCTAATGGTGGGGACAACAAGCAACATTTAAGTATGTGTAATAGATATAAAATGAAAATGAGGTAATTTGGAAAGGGAGTGTACTAACAACTGAGTTGGGTCTTTAAGAAAACCAAAAGATCATGTCATGTGTGCAGAATAGCAGGTGGACCAGCATGCCTGGATTATAATATATAAGAAGACTGGAAAGGTAGAAGGTGACCAGTTTTTTGGAGAGATGGAAACAAGAATTTATGCTTGATCCTAGAGGCAAGAGAGAACCACTAGTTAAGTGAATCAGAAATGAGACAATGGGGGAGGGATATAGGTGTTATATGATCGAATCTGCCCTTTAAGAAAAATCACTTTAACTGTGGAAGATGGATTGGTGTAAGGACACAGGCTTGAGGCAGGAAAATCAAATAAGAGGTTGTTGCAATAGCCCAGGAGAGAGGTTATGAGGGCATGCACTAGGATGCAACTGTATGAGTGGAGAGGAGGGGATATAGCTGGCATTTGTTGTGAAGATAGAAACAACAGGACCACTATTGGATTTGGGAGGTGAGCAAGAGTGAGAAGTTGAGAATAAATGCAATTTAATAAGCCTGGGTAAACAGGGTGCCCTAGATTTTTAAAAAATTAGTTTACAAAAGGGGCAGCTTGAGGGAGAAAGAATAAATTTTTGCTTTTGAGATGGAATTGTCAGGAGATTAGGGTTAGAAATCTAGCATATAGATGGTGATTAAACTCATAGAAGTTAATAGTGAATCACTGAGGGTATAGAAAGAAAAGGAGAAGATAGCTCAAGATAGACTCGGGTATATCCAGTTAGTGGACATGACATGGATAATGAATGAACAAAGATAACTGGGAAGGACTTCAGATAGATAGTAGAAACAAGGGAGAACAGTGTCATTAAAAACCACAAGTAAAGAAAGTATCCAAATAGAGAGGGCAATTGCAGAGATCTCAAGAAGGCTGAGAATAAGGAAGCTATTGGATCTGACAAATAAGAAATAATTGGTCAACTTTGGAGAGAGCACTTTCTGTTCAGTGATGAAATCAGAAGCCAGATTGCAGAGGGTTAAGAGGGAAAGGAAAAGTGGGATCTACACTGATTGTAGATAACTTTTTTAAGTATAGATGAAATGTTGTAGGACAATAGTAACCGGGAAGAGTAAGATCTAATGAAGGTTCTTTAAGGATGGAGGAGATGACTCTTTGTAGTTAACAGGGAAATAACCAGTATATAAGAAAGATTAGAAGGAGTGGGAAGAAGAGTGGAGGCAATCTGCTAAAGACAGATGGGATTGAGGGTATACATAGAGGGATTGGCCTTGGGAGAAGAAGCTCCTTTTCTTCATCAAAGACTGGAGTAAAGGAAGAAATGGTGGGCGATGATTTCAAAAGGTTGTGCTATGAAGAGGAGGGAAGAGAATTCTCAGTGAATAGTCTCTTTCTTTCTCTAACTCTATGTGTGTTTGTGCACCTGACGTTTGAGAGGCAAGAACCTCAATTAAAAAGATGGGGTGAGAAGGTTTTATTAGTAAGGGCTTCTTTTTGGATTGGGATAACTGTTAAAAGGAATGAAATAGAAAATTAATTAGGAAATAGAAAACAAGTTGCTCCACTGATGGAGCAATTGAGATGAGAAAAATCTGGTTACGGATCCTAAATTCCAGAGGTTCCAGTGGGCTGTCTAGTCCTAGATCTTGGTCCCAAGATTGACATGTTTTGAATCTGGTACCCAGGATCATAGGATTTGGATTCTTTAGGAAGGAATTTTAGACACTATATAATCTAAACCTCTTTCATTTTCCAGATGAAAAAAGCCTGAGAACTTAAATAATTTAACCAAGGTCACATAGCTAGTATAAAGCAAATAACTAAATTTAAAATCCAGACCATAAAATTGTAGATGTTAGAATTTTTAATTTTCTTTTTTTATTACTGGTTAGCAGGGCCAGTTTTTTTTTTTTTTCTAGTTAGGAGGTTATTGAAACCTATCCAAGGGATATGAAAATTTATTTAAGGTCCAAACATTCTTCAGATAAGAGGTTAAAAAGGGAGTCCAGTAATTTCCCAAATAATTTGATTTGTTTTAATGATGAAAAGCTTCCCCTGACACACCCAAGAGATTTTATCAGTGAAAGAATTCTTTTATGACCTCTGGGTCAACTTTGTGACAAGTAAATCTCCTCTTAATTAGCCCACTGTGACCTCTTTTTTTTTTTTTTTTAATTAGTTTTGTAAGTGGGATTTTGGCAATTGGTATTTAAATACATAGGTAAATACTGGTATTTAATTGCCAAACTGGATGTTGCCAACTTAGTCAGCTTACTATTTGTTTTAACTTTGTTGCATCTTAGTTGAAAAAAGCATGAGATAATGAATCTGTTTGATTTAGGCTATAACCTTTATCAGAAAGATTGTCATATGTAAAACTATTTCTCTGACATATTTTTTTTTTTTTATAAAGACTTTGACAGAAACTCCAGTTTTTATTTAGGGTTATTTTTCTAAATCCCTGGGTTAGAGAAATATTTATTTGGCAGCAGTAACATCATAGGAACTCAAAGGGAAAATATTCTTTTTAACAGAAGATTAGAGATTTAAAATAAAGACACCTTAAACCCTAATCTCACTCTACAAATGAAGAAACTAAGGATGAGCAAGGTGAAGTAATTGATTCTACTTCCATAGGTAGCATGGAAGAGCAAGGATATGAAGCCAGAATTCTCATTCCAAATTCAACTGCATCTGATTCACTACGGCTCTCATATAATGCTTACTATCTGTCAGGCATTATGTGAAACTAAATTTTGCTAATTTAAAATTATTATCTCATTTGATCCTCACAATAACCCTAAGAGGTAGGTAGTGGTGCAATTCCCATTTTACAGGTGAGGAAACTGAGGTAAAACAGGTCTTATGTGACTTGCCCGGGATCACAAAGCTAGTAAGTATCTGAGACTGGTTTTTCTAACTTCAGGGTTAGTATTCTATCCCTAATTCCAACTAGCTGTCCAAAATAACTTAACCTTATTGTCCCACACAACTCTTCGTGAATGTAAACTGTAGAGTTATCAGCCTTCATTGATAGAAGGAATATTCTTGTTAGGAGTTTGCTACCCTTAAAGAAATCACAAATTCTTTTTTGTTTAAATTAGGAAACTAATTAGTCCAAGGTTCTCCTCCCACCTGTATACACAGTCACAATTGTCCCTTGGCCAGAAACGATTGTGGGAACAAAAGCTGCATTAAGAGGTGAAAATAACTAGTAACACCCCATCCCCATACTATCACCACTTCTATTTGATAAAGTAGGTCCTGTTTTTCTTTTTGTGCTCATCCTTTCCTGAGACATCCTGGTTTTGGCTAAGTCCCTTCCCTATCCCTATGGCTGCCAACCAAGCATGAAATTAATTGGGCTGCTTCTGAGGCTCACACTTCCAACGGGACACCAGCTTCCAAATGCCAAAAGGAATCAAATCACTTCTGACTAGGCTAGGCCCCCAGAGTCTTTCCAGTCCTGCCACTACCCTCCAACCTCTCTTGGCTAAGAATCCTTGTGTGCCTCTAGATGCTAGCAATAGGGAGAGGCGGAGGAGGCTCCGCCTATTTCTAGGACAGAGACTAGGGATTTTCCCAGCCTGCTTTTTAGAAGGCTGACTGTCCACAAGTAAGTCATATAAGACCTTTGATGAAGAAGTGGCTCTCTCCTCACCTTAATTTTTTTTAAATGCCTGATGTCATTTAGATTGGATTGGTCCTACTATAATTACACCCATCTTTCACCATATTAGTTCTTTTCCTGTTATCTACAAACCTGCCAAGGACTTTTCATCCTACAAACAAAACAAATGGACAATCCCTGCTCTCCCCCCCCCCCCCACCTCATTAAAACCTGTAAGTACAGTTCTTAATCTCTCCTTTTTTCCTGTTAAATTTGTTAAAGCCTTCCACAATCAGTGCCTCCTCTCTTTCTCTCATTTTTTAAGCCTCAGCAAACTGGCTTCTAAATTCATCACCCACAAAGACCATTATCTCTTACTTTTCCAGATATTATGACTTCTTCACAATTTCTAGCCTTCTTGACCTGTGAGCAGTATCCACCTTTGGCACTATTGATCATCCTCTCCTCCTAGATAACTAACTTCCTCTTGGTGTTTTTAATTGCACAGTTCTTTCTGGTTCTGGTTCTGCTTCTTCAACCCGGTCTAACTTTGCTCATTCATTATTCAACCCAAGCCTGCTAACTCTAAATATATCCTGAGGCTCTGAATTGAACTATCTTTTCCTTTATCTTTATACTCTCTTTTGATGATTGATCTCATAAATAGCTATGAGTTCAATCACTGTCTCAATGCCAGTGACTCACACTGTTAAGATCAACGACCCAACAAAATATCTAGCCTGTGGTTGGAGTTCAAATGTGCTCTAGAAATGAGAACTATTTTGAATAAATGAATGAACAAAATGTATTCATTACGCAATGCTATGTGCTAGGCACTTAAATAGCTCAGATCAACCTTTACCTTTATTAAGGTAAGTCTGGTGCAGGCTGATTTTAGAAAGGCTTTGAAAGATTTACATGAACTAATGCTGAGTGAAACAAGCAGAACCAGGAAAACATTGTACATAGTAGCAACATTAAGATCGTTCGATGATCAATTATGATGGACTTGCTTCTTCAGTGATCCAAGGCAACCTCAATAAACTTTGGATGGAAAATGCCATCCAAATACAGAGAATTAGGGAGACTGAATGTAAATCAACACATGCTATGTTCACTTTTTTTTCTTTTTCTTCTATTTTTTTCTCTTGGTTTTTTCTTTTGTTCTGATTTTTCTCTCCCTACATGATTCATAAAGAAATAGGTTTTGGGTTTTTTTTAGGAAATATGTAAAAAAAAAAAAAAAAAAAAAAAAAAAGGAATGTACATGTATAGCCAAAAAAATGTTTCTACATATAACTGGATAAAATAAAAATAAAAAAAAACAAAAAACAATCTGTTGCCTCCCCCAATCACAAAATACATTCCAAACCAAATAGAAACAACTTTGAGATCATCTATTAGAGGATCATATATTTAGAAACAGAAGGGACTTTAGAGATTATTGAGCCCACTCCCTTCCTTACACATTTTACATATGAAGAAACCAAGACCTAGTTGTAGTTGAGGTGGAATTTGAATTCATCTTCCTTTGCCCAAATCCAACACTATCCAATATATCATACTGACTCTATTTTGGAGCCCTAGTCTGTCTCTTGAATTTGTCTCGTGTCACCAACTTGGGTATGAATGGCACAGCCTGATGAAATGTTTAATTCCTGTTCTTCCCAGTCCCCTATATAGTCTGCAAGCATTTACTGCAAGATTTTTCTATTCCAGATGATCTCCCTAGTTTTTCATATTGCCTTAGAAACTATTCTGCCCCCATATGAAATTATGACTTCCTATAACTTCTTTGTTATTTGTGTTTGTTAATTGTGAACAAGACCTACAACAGAGCAGGCTAATAAATGGCTTAAGACTGATAGAGAGGAGGGAGACAAAAGTCAAATCTGTCTAAAATAACTAGGATATTTTTCCTTTTTTTTTTTTTTTTTTTTTTTTTTACTGGATTGTTGGTGCTAAGTATTGACAGATAATTTTATGATTTGTTGATTGATTTCAACAAATTTCCCAAAAGGAATTGTCTTCTGCCTCTCAGGCTAAAACCACAGAGTAGGTAGTCAAGGAAGTCTAAGCAAGAGGAAGAGGTGAGTTATTGTCCTCCGTTGTTGCTTTCCTTCATTTCCCTCCCCCCTTCAAAATATTCAGTAAAGCAAGAATGGTAATTAAGGAGTAGACCTACCTAGTGAGAAAAGAAAACTACATTTTGAGAAGAATGACTATTCCAAGAATGCCAGAAAGGGGGTCAAAAGAGAGAATAAGTGCCTATTCCTCTCACTTTTGCTTTCCACTTTGAACCTCCAAACCCAGACAAACATAAACACCTGCTGGTTATTCACAGCTGTCTTTCTTGTTAGAAATGTGAACTCTTTAAACTGCTTCACTTTTATCCCCAATGCTTATTAGCACAGTACCTGACACACAGTAACTACTTAAGAGATCTGGTTGAATGAGTTAATGCTTAATCCCAAAGTCTTTTATCTACTTAGAGAGTTTGTAACATCTTCAGCTCAAGCAGTTCCCTTCCAACAAAGAGCTCAAAGCATATTACAAAGACCAGTCCAGACTAATGGATGGTGATCAATATCTTTAAAAAAAACAAAATAAAAAATAAAAAACCCAATACACTAGATAACCCATTATGCATATTTAGAGCACTTTTTATCTTATTCCAAACTTGTAATCCCTTGTACTATATTCTTAATGAAAGGATGTGCAACTCTTGTTCGAAGACCTGATGAGATAAAGGACCAAGCACTTCATGAAAGAGGCTACTCCACTGGGAACAGCTCTAATTATTTTTTTTTTTACCATTTTTTAAAATCATATGCCACACTAAAATCTGCGTCTGTGTCCACATCCATAACATGTTCCACTAACTAGACTAAACTCCTGGAAGTGAGAGACCTTCTTCATCTTCCTTAAATCCCCTCTTGTAACTAATACAATGACTGAACATGGTACCTAGTAAATATTTATAGCTTTACTGAGAGGTTGTGTGGCCCAGAGGTTAAATGCTGAATTTGAAGTGAGGAAGACCTAAATTCAAATCCAACCTCAGCTTCTAATTAGCTATAGTGATCCTTACTTAACAAGGCATTTAAAACCCTTTCAAAGTCTCATTTTCTTTATCTGTAAAATGTGGAAGGAAAAGGTTCCCTTCCAGCTTTAAATTATGACAATTTCAAAGCTATTATTATTTGGTTTGGAATGTATTGCGTGTTTTTGAGGATCAACAAATTTATCTTAATGTTGTCTTTTTGTTGTGGAACTCACACAATTGTGAGTGTTCAATTGTGTCCAACTCCTCATGATCCCACTTGGGGTTTTCTTGCCGAAGAGACTGGAGTGGTTTGCCATTTCTTTCTCTAGCTCATTTTACCAAAGAAATTGAGGCAAAAAGGATCAAATTACTTGGCCAGGTTTTACAACTAGTGTTTGAGACCACATTTGAACTCAGATCTTCCTAACTCCAATCCCACACCTAAACCACCTAGCTGCGCTCATGTTGGCTTATTTAGCAATAACTGTATTAGTAAATAATATTTAATAAAAGATTTTTTATTCATCTATTCAAAGTAAACCTCGTTCCCTCCAAACATTCCAATGGACTAGATATTGTACTGATAATCTCAAGTGTGTAGATTCACTAGTGTAAGATTACCATCCACACACTTTCTCATGCTGTGTCCCATCTATGTCTTTTTATAAATCCTCCATAGAAAACTTAGTCAATTCACTGGAAGGCTTCCTCTGGTCTTTAAAGTATCCATATAGCTCTCAGGCTGCCCATATTCTGTTGTTCTTTATTCTTTCTACATAACCAATCCATCTCTTTTTCCAGTTATCTAGAGGACATCATTTCTTAAATCCAATGCATTGTTGGTCAGGACTCTTGGGCCAGTCGGGAAAGTCAGGGTGGGGGGAAGGAGGGGAAATTTTGGAATGTAAGGTTTTGCAAGGGTCAATGCTGAAAAATTACCCATGCATGTATCTTGTAAATAAAAAGATATAATTTTTAAAAAAAGAGTTGGAAAAGCCTGAACTAAGACCTAACTTGCATTTAACTTGATTGCTTCAGTTTCCTTATCTGTAAAATGGGAATAACAGCATTTACCTCCCATGGTGGATGTAAAAAACAAATGAGATAATGTATGAAATGTTTTTGAAAATCTTAAAGTATCAAACAAATGCTTGATTTTCTTATTCTATCCCTCTTAGTTCTCTCAGAAGGGAGGCAAGAAGAGGTTGAGTGATACCCCACAAGAGCTACTACCAGAGAGGTAAGAAGTGTGGAGAGCTAAACTTTCTTCGTCCCCTTTCAGCTCCTGGGTCAACTCCCAGAATACACATTCTCTCCTAAGAAGGATCCAGTATCAAAGACAGCTGGAAGTTCCTCCAGCAAATTAAAGCCATTCTCAACTTCTCAGTGTTTCTTCCTCTGTTTCAAAGAGCTTTTGTCTTCCAAAAACTTAGAAGAGAGACAGTCCCAGGAGCACAGTATCAATGTTGAGTCTGAAGCATTTCCCTAAATTGAAATATCTCTTCTCCCTGATGGAAGCTCAGCTCAGAGTGGTGACCATGGAAGGGAGGGGTGTGTGGCCCCACAAGGGAGGGCTCTTAATGCAATGAGGAGGCTTGGAGGGAGAGAATTCAGAGAGCAGGAGACCTTAGTGGAGCTGTATCTTTTCAATTGACAGAGGAGGAAAGTAAGACCCAAAGACTTAACATCATTTATCCAGGATCATACAGGAAGTTAGTGACAGAATGGGGACTGGACACTTGGGAAATGGAACAGGATATATAACTTTTGATTCATACATCTTTTCTCCACTTTCAAAAAAATGTCTACAGGATGATTTCAGAAAGGCCTGGAGAGACTTACACAAACTGATGCTGAGTGAAATGAGCAGGACCAGGAGATCATTATATACTTCAACAACAATACTAGATGATGACCAGTTCTGATGGATCAGACCATCCTCAGCAACGAGATCAACCAAATCATTTCTAATGGAGCAGTAATGAACTGAACTAGCTATGCCCAGAAAAAGAACTCTGGGAGATGACTAAAAACCATTACATTGAATTCCCAATCCCTATATTTATGCACACATGCATTTTTTATTTCCTTCACAAGCTAATTGTACAATAATTCAGAGTCTGATTCTTTTTGTACAGCAAAATAATGTTTTGGTCATGTATACTTATTGTGTATCTAAGTTATATTTTAATATATTTAACATCTACTGGTCATCCTGCCATCTAGGGGAGGGGGTGGGGGGGGTAAAGAGGTGAAAAATTGGAACAAGAGGTTTGGCAATTGTTAATCCTGTAAAGTTACCCATGCATATATCCTGTAAATAAAATGCTATTAAATTTAAAAAAAAAAAAAATGTCTATTCACCAACATAACCTGAGGAAAGCCCCAACCCCAGATATGTATTTAAGTCTTACCACAAATAAGACCCCACAAAAATAATAGAGTTAATCTAATTCCACTTATCCTCCTGGTAGCCAATGCAGTAGAGAGAGACAGAGATAGATATATATACAGTGCAGGACACATTTTAGTGGGGTGAAACAATCACCAGTCTTGGACCCAGGAGATTTCAGTTCAGATCTCAGCTTTGCCATTTACTAGCTATGAACCAAGGAATTAAACATGATTGCCCTGCCTTCCTCACAGAGCTATTGCTCAGAAAGCACTCACAAATGTGAGCTATAGTAGGACCGAAGCATGACAACCCAGGGGATAGCATCCTGGACTTGGAGTTAGATGTGGGTGCAAGTCTCAACTCATATTTACTAGTTGTATGACCCTTACAAGTTATTTAATATTTTCAAGCCTCAGTTTGTAAAATGAGAATCTTAATAGCACCTACCCACAGGTTATTGTTTTCAAAATCAAACAAAATGAAGTATGTAAAGCACTTTGCAGAAAAGGACAATATAAACATTAGTTAGTTATTTTTCATAGCTGTGTGACCCTGGAAAAATTGCTTACCTCCTGGCTTCAGTTTTCTCACCTGTAAATTGAAGGGGTTGGCCTATATAACCTCTAAGATCCCTTCCAGCTTTAAATCTATGATCTAAGAAGCCCAGCTTGCTCTAATTATAGAAGACAGACACAAGTTATCTTTTTGTCTGAGGATGATGGGACCAGCTCCTTCCACCTTCTTCAACTTGCTCAGTTAGTTCAGCCTCCCCTCTCCACTCCCAAATCCCATGCTGCCCCGACTCCCCCAGCCGCAGGGGCCCCAATTATTCCAAGCACGACCTCTCTCTAGAACGTTCACCAGGCCCCAAAGGATGAGGCAAATCAGCCTTGTTATACTTTTAATTGTGAACAAGGCCTATAACAGCAGGTTAATAAATGGCTAAGATTGATAGAGAAAAGGGAGAGAAAAAGTCAAACCTCTGCCTAAAATAGCTAGGATAGTTTATACCCGTAATAATTTTCTGGTTAGTCCTATGGCCTAAGTTAAGGGCCCTCCCATAAGTGTTTATGTGCTCAGAGTCCCTATGAGTCCCCTTGGTCCCCCCCAGACCTAAAATGAGACAGAGAATCGGCTAACTGAACTAGCTCGTTTTCCAGATGCAGTCTATGAGACACAGAGAAGGGAAGAGATGGAGTTCAGTTATTAGACTGCAGAGGCACAGAGAGGCTGCTCAGCGTGACTCTAATGCCTTTTAATGAAACACACGTTAGCTTTTGCGTGGGTCTTAATGCTTTTCTTTCTCTTCCGGAGTCAGCTATCCAACGAGGTGGATTTTACAATCCCTTCTTCCTCATAACCACAATCAACAACAGGCTCAAGGCTCTTCTCAGCAAAAGGCCATTCCTCTGCTGAGCTTGCTCTGCTCTGATTAAATTCCTTTTACTTCTGAAGCAAAGGCCATTGAACCACAGGAAAGAAAGATATCAGACTCTGAATTCAGACTGGGAAACATCATAAAGCCATTTAATCCAACAGCTTCATCTTTAAATTCGGAGAAACAGGTGTGGGGACTTGCCCAGAATCAGACCCAAAGGCCCAGTACAGGAAGGAAGGGGCAAGGGAAGCAACACTTTTGGTTGGAGTGGATGGAACCCCTCTCGGAGGAGCTGGAAGAGCCTGAACTGGGTATGTCTGGAATCAACAATGACCAAGATAAGACAGGTCAAAATGGGGCCCATGTCACTGAGTGGCCCCCTCCACACAGTCCAATTTTTACCTTCCCAAGAGGCAAGGAAGACAGAAAGGGTGGCCCTTCATTTCTCCTCCCTTTGTAAATATATTTCTATGTAAAACAAGTTACTGTTAGCCAGGTGGCCTTTCTCAGCAGCTGGGGGAGAGTGATTCACATTCAGAGGGAAGGAACATCCTTAGAGCATTAGCATACATTTATATATACCTGTGCATACTTGTGCCTGTCTGTCAACAAGCACTGTCAAAGTGCTCATTATGTCTCAGATATGCTGCCAAGTACTGCAGATACAAAGAAAGGCAAAAGACAGTGTTCCTATCCTCAAGGAGCTTATATTCTAATAGAGGAGCAAACGTGTAAAAAACTGTACATACAGGATATTCAAAGTAACATGGAAGGTGATTTCAGAAGGAAGATCAACAGTGAGGGCCAGTCAAGAAAGAAGTAGAATGAGGCCACTAGAAGTGTTCAATTTACTAATGATTACTAATGGCTCGTTTTACAAGCCAAAGCCCTACTTATTCTAGGCCTGATATACGTATAGCATCCTACAACAGCATTTCCCACAGGTGTCTTCTTGCACTTACTAGATTTCTGCCTTGTCACTCCATCTAGATCATAAGTATGCTGGAATGAGATTTCCATACTGTCCAGGACAGGGCTGGCCACATCAAGTACAATGAAAAAAAGGATGAAATTGGATGGTTTCTGACAGAGCATCTTCCTATCAGATAGCCACAAAGACATTAGATTAATAGGAGTTTCTTCCAAGATCATTCCTGGAGAACAGAGACCAAAAAATTTGGTAGCTATACCTGCACTATCCCCTGAAGAATCTTCAGGGTAGAACTCAGTCTTTCTATTTCCCTGTGTTTTTTGTACATCTTAAATCTAGAACAGACTTTTTTGTCTCAGTTTTTCCATCTAGCAAATGGAGATAATGGGCATTATTTTGGTTACCAGAGTGATATCAATAAAGATCTTGGCATTATACATATGGCAGCCCTGGCACCCCATTCTTTAGCTAGAGAGTTCCCACACAATCCTAGTAGTCTATGTCACAACACTAGCCAGCTATTTCTCCTCCCTACCTCCTTCAGTCTCATCTCCATTTTAATCTCCATAACACAGTGAGCCCCCAGACCCACAGAGATAAAATGGATTGGCTTCCAAGTTATGGCTCAGACAAGGAGTCCCTTGGCACTCGTGCTGTCCCATGACTGTATAAAGGAAACTTCACCAGTAAAGTCAGGTACATACCATATATTCAGTCAGAAAGTCAGAAAAACTGACAGATAAGACAGACAGCAGCAAAGACAGGGCAAGATCAAAGTCAGAGGATTTAAGACTCAAAAAAAAAAAAAGAAGAGAAAAGTCGTAACATGGTAAGTGTACTGGAAAGTGCACTTGGACAACCAAAAGGTAGCTTAAATAAAGCATTTAGTTTACACCTAAAAGATTTCAGCTAACCCTGACCATTTTGAGATAAACCTAGTCCTAGATATAACCAATTAAACTATTTGTAGCACCCTTCAAAACATGACCCATCCTACCCCTTACCCCTGTCAACCAAAAAGAGCTAAAGTGTTACCCAACGGGAGGGGGGGGGGGAAGAAATCCCATTAATTACATTGATTGGCAACAAACTCCTGCCCCCTTTCCTGGCTCCTACTCACCCTACCCCATGAGGTTACAACAAGCCCAATCCCAAATCTGAGCGTCTCAAAATTGGAGACAGATTCCACACCCACTGAATCCGATTTACTATCAGGTTGGGGGGAAGGGAGAAAAGTCTTGGAGCAGGGAGTTTAGAAATACCAGAGTATTTTGACCTGGGAAGCTTCCAAGTCACAGCAGGGAGTGAGGAAGAGGGCTCTTGCTGCCTGTACTGAATGGCTCTTTAAAAACTGAAACTCCAGCAGCTATTCAGGAGACAGCTGGGTTCAAGTGCTTCCTCTTCTAACTCACTTGGTGACCTGGGGCACATCAGGAGAGGTTTTCTGGGCTAGAGGATAGAGCCCTAGTTCTGCTGTTTCAACTGGTTTCAAATGATTTAATTATTTTTCCGTTGTGTCCAACTCTTTATGATCCCATTTTGGAGCTTTCTTGGAGAGATATTAGAGCAGTTTTGCCATTTCCTTCTCTGATTCACGTTACAAATAAGGAAACTGAGGCAAATAGGGTTAAGTGACTTGCCCAAGGTCACACAGCTGAGGCCTGACTTGAATTCAGGTCTTCCTGACTTCAGGCCCAGCATTCTATTCATTTTAAATACCCAGCTGCCCCCAGAGCTCTGGACTTAGGAATTAAGACCTGTATTCAAATCCTACTATAGACACTTAGTAGCTATGGAATCCTAGAGAAATCACTTAAATCTCTCCATGCCTCAGTTTTCTTATCTGTAAAAAGGGATGATACTATGGATTATTTCCCCTGGGGTGTCACTTCCTCTATTTTTCAATTGAGAGGATTGAACTAGACAAGGTATCTTCCAAGGATGACATTCAGAATCTGTGGTTCTTGTATATATAGCTCTTAGGGAGGAGCAATAACCCTAAGACTACCTGACCTTAGGAGTGCTGTAGTTCCACAAACAATACTGGCTGTCAAATAACAATCAATTGGTCAATATTAACAAAGTTTCTAAGACAATCTAAGCCAAAGGATTAAATAATGGGGTGCAACTCCATCTCTAAACCATAAAATTAGCCTACCAGTGACATGAAACCCCTGATGTTTCTATTTTTTTTCCTGTAAATTTATCTTCTTGCTTTTAGTTTGCTAAATTCTTTTGGAACTTAGCCCACTTCAATTGGCATTACAATTATAATAAACTTTGCCCTTTGACTTGGAGATGGATCCGAACCTGCAAATTCTTTTCAGGCACCTCGCAATACAGGTCTGGAACCCCAACCTTTTTAGGGTCTCCTTTGAACTCCAGAGTTCTAACTGCCCCAGTAGGGACAAAACAGAACCACACATAAAGCCAGAGAGTCCTTGCTGGTTTTCCTTCTCAGCAAGAATGAGGTTAGCCAGTCAAGCTGAGGAGCCAAAGCTGAGGCCCTAGTAGCAGGAGCCCAGGAGAATGGCTTATGAGAACCCTCATCACCGTTAAATAACAATTGCCTCAGGCAACTACCTCTACAATTCTTCTGACTCCACCTTTCCTAGCACAAGAGACAATTTCAACTTCACCTCATTCCTCATTAGCTGGGTCAGAGCCCACAGGAGACAGATTCTTTTAAGAGAGCTAAATAGGCCTTCAACATTATCCATCCTGCCTCCAATAAACCCTGAGCTCCTAGCCTATCTGCCCCTCCAGAACACCTCAGTACTTGTACTGTATCTGAAATTAATCCCCACAGGTGTCAGAGGAAGGACTGAACAGGGAATCCTAAATCATGGGGTAAGAGATAGAAGGGACCTTTATAGGTTTTCTAGCATCTCCTCTTTCAGATGAGAGAAATAAAGTGACTGGCCAGGTAGGAAGAAGCAGAGGTAATGCAATGAATAGTATTACTGGAATGGGGAGGACATGAATTTAAATCCAGCTTCAGATGTATGTTAGATGTATGACCCTAGGCAAATCACTTAATCCTTGCCTAAATTTCCTTATCTGTAAAATGGGAATAATAATGGTATTTGGAGGCAGCTAGGTGGTGAAGTGGATAGAAGGCTGGGCTTGAAATCAGGAATGTCAGTTTAAATATCACCTCAGACACTAGCTATGTGACTCTGAGCCAATCACTTAACCCTGCTTGCCTTAGTTTCCTCATTTATTAAAATGAGCTGGAGAAGGACCAGGTGATCTCCAAAGTCCTTCCTGAACTTCTTAGGTGTTTCTCCAGCTCTCAAAGTCCCTATTTTATGTCCTCAAAATTTATATTCTCTAAGATTATTTCTTCCCGTTTCATGGGTCTGTGTGCTTTTTCAATAAGTCATATTAAAGATGTATTGACCCAAAATTCTCAAGGAACTTACACTCTGATTAGGGGCAAAAGACATAATTCCCCAATACAATGTAAGATCATATATAGAGTGATGTTAAAATTTTAATATAATAGAATTTATTATTTCTTTGGTGAGAAATGACAGTTAAAGTGTAATGAGAATAGTAGTGAGTTTGGGTTCAAAAACCTGAGTTCAAATACTGCCTACTTACTAGCTGAGTGATCCTAAGCAAGTCACTTTAATTTTTTAGGCCTCAGTTTCCTCATCTGTGCAAGTAGGGGTTTGGAGTAGATAGCTTCTGCGATCCCTTGCAACTCTAACCCCCATAACCCTGTGAGGGATGCAGTAGAATATCTGAGAAAGGGAGTCCTTGGGAGGGAGGGGGTGCTCCCATCTGTGCAGCAGGACAACTGCAAAAGCCCACCCATCCCCCATGAAGTTCACTTTTCTTTCTCATTAGGTTCCTGGAACTTATTAATAGCTAAATAGCTCTTTAGGATATGCAGAATACTTTCATACATATTATCTTGTTTGAACCCCACAATCATCCTATGAAGTAGATGCTAATTTTATTCCCATTTACAGATGAGGAAAGTGAGGAAATACAGAGCAGGAAGAACAGACTCGGTTTCCCCAAATCGCACTCTGATCTTAGATTGTAAGTTGTTAGGGAAGCTGTCCTGACTCTCATCCCAGGCTGTGATAAAGAGGCTGGCTGTTCCTCTGACTCTCCCAGAGGTTGAATGGCAAGGGAGAGTTCTAAACACCCCAGGCTTAGCCATTCTCTTAGTCCTCAAATAGAACTGGCTCCCTCCTGAGTCCTCTTTCTTTGAAGGGACCAAAATACTCCGGTTTAAAGGCAGGGGGTGTAGCTATTTCAAGCAGCATGAAAAAAAAAAAGGGTGGGGGGAGATTTCCTTCTGTTAAAAAATAAACAGGGTGTATGTTCAGCAGTAGAGAAATGAAGTCAAAACAGAGTCTCAGTTATTCTCCTTTTTGTAACCCAGGCTAGAATCCCTCCTTCCAGGGCAGAGCCATTTTAGCTGCTTCTTCAGCCAAGGAAAAGCACAAAGATCTGCAGGAAGCAGTCAGCATTTTCCCCAAAACTGACATGTCATTTACCAAAATTGTATGCAACCAGATCTTAATTAAAGCTAAATGGTACCAGTCAAAATCAATGAGCAAAACCAGTTTTGATGCTTCTTCCCCCTCTTTGTTGGCACATGGGGACCTGAGAGGCTGGGTAAAATCTGTTGTGGCTGTTCTTCTGGGAAGACTTTGGGGGAGGGGAGGGAAGAGAAGAGGAAGGAAGGGAAAAGAAATAGCCCAAACTGGCCAAGATTTCTTTTTTCTTGGTGGGGGGAGTTATTACCTCCCTGCTGCCTGGTGGTTATAATGCCAAGCTGCTAATTATTGCTGTTCCACCTTGCCAAAGGAACATGATGTGTGTGGGGTACATTTTTAAAAAGCCAGAGACCAAGGTTAGGGTCTTATTTCTGTCACTTAATTGCTGTGTGACTGTGAGCAAGTTCACTTGTCTCTGGACCTCACTTTCCTGCTCTATAAATGGATTAGAAAATCTCCAAGGTCCTTTCCAGCTTTAAGACTTCACAGGTTTGAGGTGGAGGAGGGAGATACATGTTTTCCCTGCCAGGCTCAGTTCTGTACTTAAATGGTTTGGCACAGTAGCCCTGAATTTCCCATCAAGCAGCGGATTTTATGGCTTCCCAGACACTGCCCCAGCTCTCCCTGCCTGATCTCTGTGTCCTCCCTGATGGAAAGGACAAAGAGCTGAGCGGACTGTGTGATGAGCAAAGATGTGTGTGCACATATGAGCTTATGTTTAATGTGAAGTCACCAGCCAGGACCACAGTGCTAAAGATCTGGGGGTCAGCAAATCATCCCATGTGATGATTCCTGCCCCTTTTTGGCCACTGACCTGCCAGTGGCTCTGCCCAAGCCTTGGCAGACCCTCTTCCCTGACTGTGAAGCTACTTCTCAGAAGGAGATTGGAGCCTCTTAGTCCCTTAGTGAAATTGAAATAGCCCCTCCTCCTTCCTTGCTGATGGCTGGTAAAGTGTCATTCAAGCTTTCACCCACTGGATATGTCAGGGTTTGAGGCCCAAAGATTTTCAAGAAGATGCTCAGGATTTTTTCCGTTTTTCTGTTTTGTTTTTTGGGGGGTTTTGTTGCTGCTGCTTTGTTTTGAGTTTTTATTTATTTATTTGCCCATATGAAAAGATCACTAGATTCTTTCTTATGGGAAGAACTTGAATTCTAAGTCCAGGTTCCATCATTGACTCAATGTGTGAACAGTTAGATCTTAAGCTCCTGAAGAGGAGAAATGGTTTCTTTATATATAGTAGAGGCAGCTGGATGGCTTAGTGGGCAGAGCATTGGGAGTCAGGGAGACAGGATTTCAGATCCAATCCCAGACACTTTCTAGCTGGATGAGCATGAGCAAATCATTTTATCTCTGTTTGTCTCGATTTCCTCAAATGTAACATGGGGAAAATGACAGCACCTAACTCAAAGGGTTGTTGTGAGGATCAAATAAGATGATATTTACATTTAACCTAGTGCCCGGCACACTGTATAAGTTTAATAAATGTTTATTCCCACTGCTCCCTATGCCCATAGTGGGCACATTTGTCTTCATCCACAGTGGCTGATTCATAGTAGGTGCTTAATAAATGTCTAGTGATTGATTGGTTTATAAATGATAGTTAAACTGAACTGAATTACAGATTCTTTATCTTCCCCTAGCAGAAGGCCTTTCAAAAAGTAAGTGAATCTGTGGGATGATGATGAGGTTCTGGGAAAGCCATAACCCTTGAGACTAATGTCTTCATTTTTATAGGATGAAAATGAAAATATCAGTATTATCTTCTTAGAGTGAGGATCAATGACAGAGTGAATGGGAAAGTCTTTTGTGAAATCCAAGGTGCTATTCAGTTGGAAAGAAATGCATTTTTACAGCATCAGGACAAAAGGAGTTGGTACAAATTCTGACTGTCATTTAATGCTCTCTGTGACCTTGGGTACATCTCTCTCTTGGCCAAAGTTTCCTCATCTCTAAAATGAGGGGATTGAACTAGATAACCTCCAGGGTGCCTTCCAGCCTCCAATCCATGCTCCTATGCACCCTCCATCCCCTGACCCTAGATCTGGAGGTCACTTGTCCCAATTCATCACTAAAGGCAATGTTGGATAGTGGATAGAGCATTAAACTGGAATCATGAGATATCTCCATTGATAAAATCCTAGGCAAATCACTTCATTTCTCAGAAATTCCATTTCTTCATTAATAAAAGGAAGATAAAAACATTTATACAACCTACATCACATGGTTATTATAGTACTTTGAAAACCTTAAAGCACCACAGAAATATTTGGGAAGCATTTTGAACTGACTTTAATGGGCCAATCAAGAGCTCTTAAGAAACTCTTGATTCTAACCCCAAAATTAATGATGCATAATATATTTCCAATTCTCTTTTCTCTTTCATTCACATATTGTTTTAATTCATAGCTATAGCCATACTCACAAAGCTTTTGATATGGCCCCAAAGGGTCCAGGAGCTTTTAATTCTGTAATTACCTTGGGGTACAAGGGGTAATTACCTTGTAGGATAGAGCCCAGCTTCTTAAACTCTGGTTTGAAACTCCCTATAGGGTGTCCTAATTGAATGGGGAGGGAGGGGGTATGCAAAATTATGATTTTTTAAAATCAATAAATGTTTGATTTTTATATCATATATAGATAGATAGATATATGTTTAAACTCAATAAAAAAAAATTGTCTTGGGGTCATAAGTAGAAAGAGTTTAAAAAGCCCCGAGTTAAGGGACTTGTTAGCTTTGATGGTCTTCTCTATTTAATGAGACTCTATCCTGAACATGCTGAGCAAATCAAGAATCTAGAGAAATTGAATGAGCTCAGTGTTAGAAGAAATAAAAGACAAAAGATAGACAGACAGCAGACACAGCAACAGGAGTATTATTTATTCCCATTTTATAGCAAGAAAATTGAGGCCCCAAAAGAGGAACTGACTTGCCTAGGATCATGCAGCTAGCAAGCCAGAATGTGACCTCAAATCTCCTAGTCCCTTTCATCAAGATACTCTAAGTGATAACATTGAGAAGGCAGCTTCCTTGCCAGGTGTTCATCCTTAGCATTGCCTGAAGCCTTTGTGAGAAGCAGTAATCACTGACTCATAAGGATAAGATTATTATTTATGTATGGGTCTATATGCCCTGGATGTGGGGCTGTGCAGTCTCTTGGGAGTCACAGTGGCCGCCTC